>NW_015505473.1:1403297-1430567 GCF_001515645.1 Sinocyclocheilus grahami
TTGAAATCGCATCATATGACCCCTTTAAATTCTAAATTCTCTTGGCAGAAAAAAGTTTTTGCACATTTTAATAGAACGTTAAAACCAACTCTGTTTTGTATGCGTGTATCAAGCTGTGATAAGCAGCTATTTTTTATTTTTAGCATTAAATAAAAAAAATTACAATATGACTGAGTAATACAACAATACATAAAATTCCTTCCAAATAATCCGGATCAGATCACTGCGAATCGGACATGTCCGAAAGTTTTGTTCTCGGTTCTTTTGGACCACTGGTTCATGAACCATTCGTTTAGTCCGATCCGTGAACCGGTTCAACTGATTCGTTGAAAAGATTCGACTCATAAGAACGATTAATTCACCGCACTTGCCCCTGTTAAATCAGATTTTATTATAATATTCAGCTGTTTACATGTTTCATAACATCATGCGTTTGGTGTGCGAGTGGCAGCAGCCACCCAGTTCAGCTCTTCATAGGACCAAACCTGATTCCCAGAAGTCTTTGCTGCACACATCAGCATTGTGCTAGTAGAGCGAGTCTATGGTAACCTAAACAATCTAAACACATATGTCTAGAAATAATTGTGAATACCACGTTTTTGAACACAATCATGCAGAAACATTTGCAGGGAAAAAAAGTGGGAAAAATGATGAATATTACATATGGGTCATTTTTAGTCAAAATATAATCCTAACAGACAGCAGTAGTCTAAATATGCGTCTACGTGTTTGACAGAATGAAGGGAAACTTGACCTTGGATGTCTTTAAGGGAAGAGTTGTGTTGACATCTATTCATTTCTGACCTTTTCATCGTTAATATGATCTGAAAAAAGTAGGCCTACTCAGTTTGCTTACTGGGCCTGAGGCAATACTCTTTAAGTAATAACTTAATTAATAATTGCAATTTTAATTGTCATTCTGAACAATTGTCCAGCCTATACAGAATGCGGCAATTTATGCATTACTTTTTTACATGATGAAATTATTATAATTTACTCATAATATAAACTGTGACTGGGCTTTTATTATTATATGTTAAAGTTTTTGTGCTTGTCAACTGAGGTGTTTGTGCAACATGGTAACCTTCAAATGAAACCAAATAGTTCCATCTAGTGGTAAAAGTCATGCCATGTTTATTTGCAGGAACTGTATTTTACTCGTGCTGCATGCAGTTATGTCCATTAAAATTTAGACAAATTGTGACGCTTTGCTTTCTCATTTATTGGTCTTGCCAAAATGTCAGTTCATTAAACAATAACAACAACAACAACATTTTAAAGCAACATCTATAGGCTACTTTGCTTGGCAAGGCTTTCATATAATTAACTCTACTCATTGCTATAAAGTAATTTCTCTTTTGAATTTCATTAAGAACTTAAGCCTTAATCGGTGATGGTGACATACACAGCAGCATGAGAAAGTCACCTCACCTGCCCCTGCTTTGTGTTGCTTACAAAACCGACAGTGCCTTCAAGGTCTTTTCGGCTTTTATATCTGGGTCACATTATCCTGAAATATTATATCTTTAAATTGCATTATCCCAATAAGATATCTCATGTATAATCGTACAGAAATTCACACAAAACCTCACATATCGCTTCATCTGCATGTACGCATTGTTCACTTGTTGGTTTTTCCATCCAAGTAACACCACAAGCATCAAAGCCCATCTGTTCTTTCCGATTTACAGAACAATACAAGCTTTTCGGAGGTTACCAGGGATATTGTTTTCCTTTGTTTACCATGTAATTAAAACTATTTACATTTTATTGAGGCTTTTTTTTATTTTTCATGGCATGACATTTGTTTGTTTATAAGCTTTGCAGGAACTTCCATTCTGCCATTGTTTGCTGGGTGAGAGATGTGACATGAACAGCTGATATCAGTGACGAGTGCCAAGTAATTTCATCTGCTTTGTAAGATCTTCCTGAAAATTGTTTTTATTTTTCTCCCAGTTATACATCTTCACCAAGCACTTTACATTGATGGACAGAGTTGATTGTATCTTCTCTGTGGTTCTAACATTTCAAGCTTTTACTTCATCTATGTATATTTTTTTATATAATTGCATTTTGATCCAAATAATATATATATATATATATAGTTTTATAGAAATTCTATGTGCATGAAAGAAAATTTTAAATCTCAGAAAAAATTAATTAAAATGAAAAATAAGTTGATATTTCATCTTTGTTGTGTGGCACTAACTGTGTTTTTGCACTTCTGTAGATATTCATGTTTGTTTGAATGTTTCTCTTTATATTATTTAGAATTGAATCAAAATACTTGTTTTGCAGTCCTAAAAAATAACAATAAAACAAATGTAATATGATAATATATATAATGAATAGATCATGCTATGGTTTCAACAAATAAAATAAAAAAGAAGAAGAAAAATATTTCTGGAGTACCAACCGTTGTAGAGTAACCTATAATGTCTTTGTATTATAATATAAATAGATTTGTTGACACAAAAAGTGCAACTTAGTGCCTGTGCTTTAGGTCATCAGTCTCCATTACCCTGCTATAAAATAAGAAATAAAAAATAATAATAAAAATTGGCTTAACTGGTCTTTTGGCTGGTTTTAAAGGTGTTTGGAGCAGTATACACTCTTAAAAATAAAGGTGCTTCACGATGCCATAGAAGAACCTTTTTGTCTAAATGGTTCCATGAAGAACCTTTAACATCTGTTTCACAAAAGGTTCTTTGAGGCGAAATAAGGTTCTTCAGATTATAAAAAGATAAGAAAGACATGGTTCTTTAAAGAACCTTTGACTGAATGGTTCTTTGTGGAACCAAAAATGGTTCTTCTATGGCATCGCTTGAAGAACCTTTTGAAGCACCTTTATTTTTAAGAGTGTACTCGGGTCAGGAACCAGTAGTCTCAGACCTCTTTTTGTATTTTTATCCCAATTTTCCTATGACACAAAGCAATTTGGATTCTATTGCACCAACCAACTGCACGAGAAAACAATAAGAAGCCATTACAAGCTATTTTTACCCCGCATCTAATGAAATACTGATGACATTTCACATTGAATCTGTCTTGGGAAACACAATAGCCCGTGGCTGAGATAATGACAGGTTCAACATGTCATTCTGTGTTTTTATGTCAAGTAGCCTAACCTACCAAGATACTGACGCAGAACCCCTGGGAGGGGGCATTAAACTTTCAGTGTACCACCCCACACGAGTCATCCAGACATTGGCACGACAGTTTCTCTCTTTAGAGCACGAAATTATCGCGTCATTTTCTTTCACTTTCTAAGTGGTCGTCGTAACGGAGTATATAAATGAAGTGATTATCCATATGCAGCATTACACGGGCCTCTACTAGCAATAAGTGCACGAGCAATTCCAGGAGTACAGATCAAAGAAGCTGAAGGGACTCGAGTCTTACCTGAGCGTTATGTGCCTCGTCTGGAGATACAGATTAGTCGTTTCCATCGTTCTGCTTGTTGTGCTCTGTCATGTTTATGCATCAGACGCACAACCAATTGGAAAAGTTTATCCGCGCGGAAATCACTGGGCTGTTGGTGAGTGAAAATCATATTTTTAATTTACCAATTAAAATATTTTGGGTCTTGGGACACTTATAAATATACACGTATATACTGGTATTGTTTTGGAGGAGAGTTGCTACAAGCATTTACATTTGTATTATTATTATTATTTTTAAGCAGTGCCTACAAGTATTTAAATGTATATTATTATTTTTATTTTTAAGCAGGGCATATTTTTTACATTCAAAAGTCTGCATACTCTTAATTTATTACTTTTTTAAATAACTGTATTAAAATGCTTAAAAGATAATCGTTACATTGTCAAAAATAAAGGTTGACAATTTAAGTTTAAGTTTTATTTGTCAAAGGTGCAGCTGTTGACAAATGAAATGTAGCCTATTTTTCTACATACTATTTAAAGAATACAGAAGGCCTAGTAGCTACACTGTAAAAAATTACCGTGAATTTAACGGTAAAAGACGGTAAAAATGCTACAGTAAAAACCTGTTAAAGGGTTAACGGTAAATTCCCCTACTATATACGGTGAAAAACTGTATTGGACATTACATGTATTTGGACATTAATTTTACAGTAGTATACCGTTTTTGGAAGTGAAAAAGACCGTATAATTTACAGTGAATAACCGTAAATTGACATTCCCAGAATTCCCTGCGTTACATTTCAAATTGGATGTTTTTATGTTGAAATAACTAGGTTTCTTCTTAGTTTTTTCTTATCAGTTTTGTATATTAGGGTTGTGTGTTACACCTAATGTTGTTAAATGAATGTTTATTGCATTATTTCAGTGTCATGTGTGTTACCATGATGGTGTTTGGTGTTTGTGTGAATGACACCTTGTGCACCTTCTATATATGCTATTATTTAAAAGCTGCTTGTGATGGGCTTTGGTTCATCATGTGACTTTCTCATCACCACCTGCATTTGGTGGTTATCAGTGTATTATAAAGGTACAAAACAGATTTCAGTATTTCAATAGGCTGGTATATTAACATTATATCAGTTAATTAAATTATGGTATTTAAGTGTAAATTTAAGTTAAAACCATAAAACTTAAAACGTTGCTACCGTATTTTTTTACAGTAAATTTTACGGAATTATTTTACAGTGTACGACATAAACAGGTATCAATGAAAATATATATGTACATTTTTTTTAAATAAATATCAAATTTAAATTGGTGTGTGCATTTACCAAAATGCTGGTCTAAGAACCTGTAATGTATCATCTAGAACTTTCGATCTCCAGAGAAAAATGAGTGTTTGTTGCTGAACCTAATGAGCTGTGAACCATTAAATAAAAGTTTTAAGAGTATTCACATTCAGCAAATGAAATCAAAAACACTAGCAGATAATAACCATTTAAATCGCTTGATTAAATGCACCAGTGGTAGTTTATTGAGTAGGCTACATTCATTAAATATGTATCTGAAGTGATTGCAAAACTCTCAAGTGTCACTTATTAAGTCTGTAGAGGGAAAGTGGATCCATAGGGTGTAACGAGCAACGGCCGTGTCTTAATTGGCTGAAAATAGGTGGCAAGCAACTGGCTTTTTGTGTGTTTGCGTGATGCAATTTGTTAATAAAGAGAAAATCAGGTACAATATGATACTTTTTTTTATTTTAGAGATTGAGATTTGAAATTGAGTTCAGTGGAGCTAATGCTGTATTAAACAATTACTCATGAATAGAAGGAATTATGGATTATGTTGGCTCGAATTGCATATTGTTTGCACGTTTATACCAGACTGGATTCAGTATTTGTTTAAATGGCTAATATATAGCTTTTTCTTGATTAGGTTGTACTATCATGTATCAAATGCATTGTTGTGACTTTGTTTGCAACCTGCACGTGAAGTCTTATTTAAAGGGGGGGGGGGGGGGGGCGCAACGATCATTCATGTCTACTTCGTTTCTTTCGTACGGAGTGCAATAATTCTGACTAAAATATATATTTCACTGAAATATTTGTAGTTGGACAATGTGACATGTAGAATTTTAAACCTACAAGTAAGTGTCTTTTTATGAGAGCACTAACTGTAAAGTGACTGTAATGGGGTAATCAAAACAGCCTAATACAAATCTGTGCTTTTGTTCTTATTTGTTTTCATTTTTATTTTAGTGAATTTAAATGCTGTTTCATGCATTCACAGTTGTTTACACTGTTAAAGAGTTGAATTCTCATGCTAAGCATGGACAAAGTTTCAAAAAACAATTTGGACGTATGACAGAGTATTTCTGTCTTTTGGTTGTAAGGGAAAGATAACTTTGTTCAGCTTTCTAAAGAACCCAGGGTTATGTAAACAGTGGATACAGTTTGTTTTTCACAAGTGTGTTTGTTGATGAACATTTTATAAACAAGGCCCAGTTCGAGCTGGATTTGCACATCGTTTGATACTGAAAGATGGAGCGGTCCCAGTGATGAAAGATCCCGGTCATGATTCAGAACTGCAGACGTTAATGCCGAGTTCACACTGCACGATTTTAGCATGATTTTTCACTCGCCGACAGGTTTTGCGAATCGCCGACAAATGCCCGAAATCGGAGGAAAATCGGTGCTCGTTCACGCGAGTGACAATCACGCAGTGTGAATTATCAAAGACGCAATCTGAGGGAATCGCCGATGCGTCGCCGACTCCCGTGAAATTTTTGGCATGCTAAATATCTGGAGCTGTCGGCGATTCACAATCACGCTGTGTGAAATGAGTTCTGACTGAAAAACACATCGGCGATGACCTACAGCCAATGAGAGACCAAGATACAGGGCAGCGGGAAGTTCGGGGAGGAGCTATATGAAACGTAATTTGCGGACCAGTGTTGCCAAATCCGCGATTGCCGCCGGTTGTTTTTTATGTCAGCATGTTTAGGCGACCCCAATAATGTGATATTTAGGCCCTGGAATGTGAATTGTACCAGGAGAACCCCGCCAAAAAATATGTATTTTACCCCCCCAAACGCGATTTTTACTGGGGGACCCCCTCGAAAGCAATTGGGCTATTTTCAGTCTAATTTGAGTAGTAATTGGGTGGGTTTTGTAGCGAAAACCTGGCAACCCTGCACCAGACAGAGCTGTCGGCGATTCTTCCTATTGTGAAGTCATGCAGTGTGAACCCCCCTGTCGCCGATCCATCGTGCAATGTGAACACAGCAGCAACTGAATGCTACCCCAGATAATCACGCAGTGTGAAAACAACGGCGATCCGACGAGTTTGAAAATCATGCAGTGTGAACTCGGCATAAGTGAAACGGCATCAAATTGATGCCGTTTTGTTGGCATTCGGCACCCAAGTGCTTGTCACTCTTTAGCTCCGCCCACGGCGCGCCTCCAGGAGCTCTGCTTTTTCCGGAGAGAATCGTAAAGCTGTATCTTTCTTTTATAAATATGATCAAACTAAAGACATTTTGGAGATATGAAGGATGCAGTACGACTCTATAGGTACTCAAGATTAACATGAGATTGGGTGAAACTGTGTGTGTTATGCCCCCTTTAAGTGTGGAGATGCTGTCCTACCTATCATATTTGTGTTAAATGCATTCATTTAACTTAAAATCAGAGCAACAATCACTCTATAATGACCTATATTTTTTTAGGGCACTTAATGGGCAAGAAAAGCACAGATGAGCAGGTCAGACCTGAGGATCTAGAAGGCGGCGATGAGACCTCTATGATGACTCGAGATCAGGATCAGCAGCTGGAAAGATACAACAAACATCTGCTGCTGCCACTCCTGCATGCGCTCATGAGAGGACGGATGGCACCGCAGAGCATGCTGGAGGGCACAGAGGAGAGCGGTGCTCATAAACTGCTCCAGCGCATGCTGGAAGAGAGACGTCAGTGGGAGGAAGGTCATGAGAGAGACAGACAAGTCAAATTGGTAAGAGAAATCCTTAACATGATCGTTATTTTAATGTAAAAATGCATGCAAGATGCATTTAAAGTGCATGTAGGTGATTCTGATCTATTTGTAATCACAAAACTATTCTGCAATGTGTATAATAAAACATTTTTCATTGTTGGGCAAATAAAGAATCACTTTTGACCAGACAAATGACAAATAAGACACAGACAAACCTTCTGTAACCAGTGTTATTTTAGTAGCCTTGAGATACTGTTATAATGTTTTATTAATATTTTGAATTAGTTTTTATTTTTATATTTTCTGATGTAATTTTTAAGTTAAAGTTTTAGTCGTTTAGTTTATTTTGTCATTTATATATATATATATATATATATATATATATATATATATATATATATACATATATCATATGTATATGTATATGTCATATATATATTTATATTTAAATGGACGTTCTGGGTGTTCCTGTTGGATTAAAGTAGAAAGATACAAATGAAATACACACACAGTCCTTTTGTCCTTCGTCAGGTCATGAATATTTTATTTATTTCAGTTTTAGATTTAGTTATTTTAGTACATAAGTTTAAGTTTTTAACATTTATTTTCTTGAAATGAAAGCGTAATTTATTTAAAGTAATGAAAACTTTTCATGGTTTTAGTTTTAGTTGACCATTTTTCTAAGCTAATGATGATATGCATGTTTTATTTAAGGTCAGTTTCCTTTGATTCTTATATAATAATATTTCTCGTTATTATATTTCATATACAGGCTGAGGACGTCTTGTTCCGGGCTTTATTAATGCAGGATGACAACGAAAGCTGAGGACCAACTGGACAAAAGACTGCGGTTTGAAGTTCACTTGACAACTGACTTGATCGAATACAAACCTCTTTATTCAGCAACATATAAATAAGCATGATGTTATATTTTTGTATGCCAATATCTCTACAAAGAAACACACATAAACTGAGTGTCATCATTCTGTATATTTTATGGTATTGTTTTATAAATGAATTCATCTTCTTGATAACTGACACCATAGTAACCATTGTATTCACAGTTCAGTTGATTAATATTTAATAAACTTTAACTTGTTGGGCTAGCTGCTGTTTATAAAAGCAATAGTCTGCTCGCTTACATATCATTTGAAATGTCTTGACTAGAAAAAGACTATTAAAGGTATAGTTCACCCAAAAATGAACATTTGCTGAAAATGTACTCACTCTCATGTCATGCAAGATGTAAATGAGTTTGTTTCTTCATCGAAACAGTTTTGGAGATATTTAGCATTGCATCACTTGCTCACCAGTGGATCCTCTGCGGTGAATGGGTGCCGTCAGAATGAGAGTCCAAACAGCTGATAAAAACATCACAATAATCCACAGGTAATCAACACGACTCCAGTCCATCAATTCATGTCTTGTGAAGCGAAAAGCTGTGTGTTTAATAGAAACAGATTTTCATTTTTGGGTGAACATTAACATATGAATTCCTTACAGTCCATGCATTACAACTAAATAGAGAATGTGCTGAGCTGAATGCACGACTAGTACATGTAGTTTGAGAGTTAAAAGACCCTGTCTCATTCTGAAAGCAATTTGTTACAGGTTATGATCGATCTTTTGAGGTGGCTGGCCATAACCTGCTTATTAGTCAAGCAGTCACTTAACAGAGGCAGGCAGGTGACAGGAAAACTCTTCACCGCACACTAATGACCGTCTGAATAACTAAATCACAGCCTCTGCATTGTCTGTGACAACTGGCAGGAAATTCTTGATGGTCTAACGGTCTCGCCGCTCTCAGCTGTCTGTGCACAATAATGGCTCCAATTATACACACTGATGTTTCTAACAATGAAAGATGTCAATTGAAGCCACTTTCATTTGTTTAAGCTCATCTAGTTCACACAGTTTCCTTTCCTCGTTTGTCACAGATGAACGACCATTAATAGAAATGTGACCCCCTTCAGTCTCAATCGAATTGCATCACTGATAAAGTTGCTGCACAGATGGCAAACGTCAGATTTGGTGATAGTCGTGCGTTCATGAAGATGTGAGCTGATGGGTTTGGTACAGGTCTGCAGGTCCCAACTGCTAATGCAAAACAACTATATGAAGGAATTTGTGAAATTGAGATAACCTGGTGATATTTCATTTGAGGGATTTTAAAACAAATCTGTATTTTATTTTTTTTAGTTTACATGTCTTACTTTTACATTGTATGTAGAAAAATAGGCTAATTATCTTTATAAAGGTATATCAAAAGTATTTATAATATCAGTCTTATTTATTTATACAAAGTATAAATGAAAAAGTACAAGTTTACACAAAGACATTTTTAAAATTCCTTTTTTTTTATAACCCCAGATTTAGTTTAGTTTAGTGATGGTAAGAATATATTTCTATACAGAAACACACACAGAAACCTAAAAATCCACCACATAATTAGAAATGAAATTTGATAGATTACAAAGACGCTGGTCCGTTGTTACCGGGGAATAATATTCCAAACGCAACCACTAGATGGCGGCATAATCACGGAGAAGCGCCACACTGGAGATATATATATATATATATATATAAATAAATACAAATAACTCTCTCTCTCAAATACTGAAGGTATTAATTACAAATTGAATATACAACAAAACATTTGCTTTGATTGATATCTTAAAAATACAATGGAAGTTCATAGCCTACTGAAATAAATAGAAATAAAATAATATATAAAATATATTTTTTAAATATTATAAATTATAGCAAATATGTAAAAAAAAAAATTGTGGAATATAAGAATATGTGTGATTTAGTTAACGAACATATTATTTTGTAAATCCGCATTAAGAAGAACTATTGGAGACAGGATGCATTTGAGATTTTTCTAAACTTGTTTTTATTATAAAATACAAAATTCATCTGTACAATGTGAAAGCATTGAACAAAATGTCATGGAAAGTGACCATCTGCATCATACAATAGCTACTTAAAAAACGAAACCCTTGTGCTAGCACTGAAGGTTCGAAGAGGATTTTAAAAGGGACAAATGTGATTTAAATTTTAAATCCTACATTTTTTTTTTTTTAAAGGGTTGAATTAGGTCTGGTCGCGTATTTGAGGAAGCTTTATTAAATGAACCAAAAAAAGATGTAATGTAAAAAGCAACGTACAGTGAATTTGTTTTACAAAGCTTGTCAAAACTCTGAGTTTTCTGAACCACAGACAGATGTGAAAACCACTTCTCTTCAAACAGAGTCTGATTTAGAAAGTTAAAGGAGATGCAAACAAGTCTCTGAGTGTCTCAGTCCAGCATCCTCCTCAGTCTACCACGTCTTCCCTATAGACTGGATGTGTTCTTTCGCTTTCATTCTTAGCGAGGCGATACTTGTGTTTCGTGGGTCTGCTTCTTCTAGTGTAAATTTATCCATAAAGCCTGAGCACTGATACGCTGGTGGAGGGGGGCACACCGCTCCTATATGGGGCAGAGGGTGGTTGAGCGTGGATGAGCCGAGGAACTGTGGAGGGGTGTAGCTGGCTGGTACTCCCTGCTGAGGGGTGATGAAGCTGGGCAGGGACTGCAGGGGAGAGCTGGAGGAGGTGATGTGTCCAGTAAGCCAGGGCTCTAACGGCAGAGACAGTGGTCCCGATCTGGGGATGGACAGCATGGAGGACTCCTGCAGCTTGATGGAGCTCACCTCCAGCTTCTCCTGACGTCGCCACTTTGCACGGCGGTTTTGGAACCAAACCTGAAATTTGGCATAGGAAGGATTTACATTAGAATGCAGAAGTAACATGTTTAAAAGTCCAACTGTGAGGGAAGATATAGAAAAGTGCAGATCTAATGTTCATAATTAGCCAAAACCTTCCAAATATATATATATAAAAAAAAACTCAAACACACTTGCAAAAAAATTCAAATGTTCATAATTTGCAAAAAACCCTTCAAAATACACTGGTGAAAAAGTAAGTTTGTGATTAAATTGTATAATATAATTTTTTACATATTAAAGTAATATATATTACAATGTTATAAATGAATAATTCACAAAACACCTTTCAAATACACTTGGAAAAAAGTTCAAATGTTCATAGTTCGCAAAAACCCTTCAAACAAACTTGCAAAAAGTCGATATATGTTTGATTAAATTGTATTATATTTGTACAATTTTTTTTTACATATTATATGTAATGTTATATTACAATGATTTCTACCAGTTACTAATGTCCAAAATCTTAATTTGCTACACAGAAGGTTCAGATATTTGAAAACAAATATATATTAGCCACATTTTATTAGCTGTCACTAAAATGACTTTATAATATTTTAAATCAGAATATTATATCCCAATAAAATCAAGGCTACATTTCTCTTACCATCTATATTTGTCAAGTTTTACTTTTAATGAATGGAATACAAGATTTATTTGTTAAAATTCACTTTTAAAGTTTTTTGGTGGTCAAAATAACAATTGCTATTTGCCATTAAAATGTCAAGAAACAAATTCCCTGGTTGCTTCGATTCCTATTGCATTTTGTTTTAGTCTATTTTATTATTATTTATAAAACGAAAACATGATTTCTTGCCTTGAATTTGTGCTAGAAATAGTTTTGATTAACTTTGCAAGGGATCAGTGAGGAAAGGTCTTGAACAGTGATCTATTAAATAAAGCGATCCTATTGCTAGCGTGTCATTCTTCTTCTCAAATACACGGGTCGTGTGTGTGCTGTATGCTGCGCTCACCTGCACGCGAACCTCCGGCAGGTTGACCTTGAGCGCGAGCTCCTCTCTGCTGTACACGTCAGGGTAATGCGACTTCTCAAAAGCTCTCTCGAGCTCGTGCAGCTGGAAGGTGGTGAACGTGGTCCGGTTCCGCCGGTGCTTTTTCTTCGGATTTTCATCATCCGACAATTTAGCAGCATCCGCATCCGGCAGATCCGGACTGAAGACGGCGGATCTACAGACACCTGTAGAAAAACAATGCAGGGTTTTCCTCGAGAAGCCGTGACGTGTTCATATTTCAATTTACATTCACGCATATAATTATTGTCCTTTTTTAACATCACACGAAAACACTCAAAAGTCATTAAACGGTTATTCATATATCTAACAGCATCATATAACTATTTTGACGTCGTCATATTTGATCAATAATATTTTAGTATTTTTTAAATAAAATAGAAATGTAACACTTTTTGTTTCTTTTCCTTGTTTTTCAAACACGTTTTAAACATCCTTTTTTCGTTTTCAACTAAAAATCATTTTCATATAGATTTCATATAGACGTATATCAGTATTCTAATGTTTATTATGTACCTGTAGATATTTATTCATGACTTTAAAAAATAACATTTCGTATAAAGTGCTGCAATAAGGTCCCGTTTTAAACTCAGAACTCACCATCAAAGTTTTTGGAAGACTTTTTGGGGGAAGACAAACGCTCAGGTTCTTTGACCGGCTTCCCGGATCCATAAGAAAACGCCGGGTGGAAGATATTCTCTCCTTTAAATCCCAAAATGGACTCAATGCTGTGGATCCTCGTTTGGGATCCAGGACTGCGCACCAAGCGCGCGGATGGGGAGAGACGCTCTTCCATGTCTGGGGACTGAGATCCAACAAGCTTCATCGAACGTTTAGTTTCAGAAAAAAAGAAAGCTCTAAGGATTCCCCCTGTTTTCCTATGCAATACACTCTCTTTCCAATAGTCCAGGCTGTTCCAGCAGATGCAACTTTCTCCAGTAGTGGTCCTGCACACACTGAGGATTGCAGTGGCCCCCAGGGGCCTTATATGGATCCCTCTCGACCGGGACTCTATTGTGTGAGTGACATCCCCTTCGACACGTCAAGAAACGTCAGCTTGGCCGGAGTGAGGGATGTAGTATTGTCCCCGAGCATTTAACTCCTCCCAGAGATCCTTGTGGGCATAATAGCAGCTTTATAAACCGCCTTACATAAATCTTAAATCATCTTTTCCCACTCCAGATGTCTTGACCATGATGGCCTGTAGAAATAAGAGGAACTGGGGCCGGGATTAAATCTTTGGTGCCGAAACCGATCAAGATCTCTGTACGCGCAAATGCCATTAAAAATGGTAGTTTATCAAATTGTTCTGTGGTAACACTCGCGCCCAAATAGTTATTTGTAGCCTATTCTACACTATTTTCAGAAAAAAATCAATAAAAAAATTAAATAAAACTACAAAAATGAAAGTTTTTAAAAGCTTTGTCTGACACCGTTTGAAGGAAATTCCATGTTAAAGTGAAATTACGGTCATAACACTCCCTTAGAGGTGACAGTAAGCTGAATGTCTCTGTTTGGAAATAAGGATTTACAGGACAAAATAAATAAATAAACTAAAAACTATAAAATAAATGAATGGCATTTATGGCCGACACATATAGGCTAGGCCTATTTCTACATTTGTTTAATTTAATTGGCTATACAAAACGTTTAACTTAACACTTTATACTTGAAATTATTTTGCACAGTTTAGGTTGTAGATTTTTATACTAATTCGTTGCAACTAAATATGGAAATATTACATCAAAGATACAAATAAAATAAAATTAATAAATGTTACAGACATTTAAGCAAAATGTGTTAACTTAACACTCCGCGATTTACAAGGGTTAGGCGACCATTGTAATTAAAGGTTGTTACTAAAAATTATAGTCTTCTAGGCAAGGCTATATACAAATAAATAAATAAAATAAAGTAAAAACAAAGTTTAGTTTATACATCATTTCTAGGATAAATGTTTTTATTTAGTCTGTTTATGAAATGAAATCAATTAAACGTCGGGTATAACGAACGGAATAAGTCAATAAGCATCGGTAGAATTAAATGATCGTACGTTTTGGTGGTCAAACATTTAAGCAGCCTAACTAACTAATTACAACTCTAAAACGATAAAACACCACCAAGGACTACTTTAGCCCTACACTTCGGCCGTGGAGTGCTTTCGGTCATTAGGGGATTTTGTTACATGAACAAAACGCGATCTCAAGCAGCAAGCGCGCGACCCCTGAGAGCTAGCCTACAATTGAGGTTCAGTTAATTGGAAGAATTTGCAAACTTCCTCAATATTGAATGGATACGTGTAATTAGCTCCGAACAAAGATTGACAGCAGTCTGATAATCCGCAGGACACACGCTGGTTTGAGGGGATTACACACTTTCCCCACTCTATCCAAAACAGCACAAATCCTTTCAACTGCTTGGCTTTTCCCTAATTACAACAGATAATGTTGGTATTTCCAGATTTATTCAACGATACACACACACGCACACACAGGTCTATACTCGAAAAACAAAAACACACCGTAAAATACAAGAACATTCAACCCGATCTCATGAAAGTGCGTATAAATAGTACCCCAAATAAAAACGAAAACTCGTGGTATTTATACGCAAAAATGTACTTTGGCGTGCATATGATATGCATGTGTTTCGCGTGCATATAATACGCAGTTTTCGCGTGCATATGACACGAAATTTGTTGGCGTGCATATGATACGCAGTTTTCGCGTACATATGATACGCATCTACCCCACAACCCTAAACCTACCCGTCGCGTAGCATATACACGCCAAAGTCCATTTTTGAGTATCAATACCACGAGTTTTCGTTTTTATTTGGCGTACTATTTATACGCATTTTCATGAGACCAGGCTCCAACCCATGTGTTGATTAACGCTTTAAAAATGACTATTTGACTATTTTATTTATTCATTCAATCAATGATTATATTAATATATTATTGTACCTTTTTAGTTTTAGTTTTTTACTGCATTGGCATGACAAAAAAAATACAATTTAAATTAAACAAACAAACAAATAAAAATTAAGTAATACGAGGTCACATAATGTGAAGACACAAGATTGCAATGCTACTATGTCTAGTGAAATCATTTAACTTGTCTCAGACCTGATGATCCTATTAGCAGGTAATCTTTAAAAGTCCAAAGCCTTTCTTTTTCAATAAACTTAGATTAATTTAATATTTTTCTCCTGTCTAATCATGTGGTAACAACTTGTCATGTGAGTAGCTAAATAAACTGTTTTTCAGACCAGACCTTTTTGTTTTTTTTACCGGATTTAGTTGTTTTCTTGTAAAGATAAAGCTACATGGTATAAAACGTTGACACAATAAGTTGTTATAGCCAAGAAAATCTCACAGACATGTACTTATTTTGATCACAAATGCATGGCATGCACTCAGTTTTTCATCTATTGTTTTATTCACGTGTTTAATCTGTTTACAAATCCGAATCATGCCTATTTACCTCAAATAAAAACTTAATACATATGACTAAAGAATCCTAATGAGCATTACAATATCATATTTGTCAATGCTAGACAAAAAAAAATGAACAAGAAATAACAGCATAACATTAGTCTCATCCCTTGTGCAAAAAAGCAGGAGGGGGATTTAAACATAGCTTCTCCACCTCAAGTTCAAGTTAGATGCTTGTTAGATATATTTACAGGTAATATTGCAACAAAAAAAACAAAAAACAAACAAAGGAAAAGGAGGGAATAGACTACAACATCATTTATTCAAACAACACATACAAAATAAAAAGTCCTAGCGAAATTGGGAGCCAAGCAAGAGAAGCTGAAAAGCTGATCTAGAGCCAGAATCTTGCAGCTTTTAGGAACGTAGAGCTTGAGTGACTTCTTCTGACATGCTTTCAAATGAAATTTCATTATCAAAACTGTATTTCAAAAACCCGACCTGGTTTTTGTATCAAAACTGCATCGAGAACCTGACCTTGTTTGTAGAAATGTGTGAATTTGCTAAACCGCTACATGACAGAACACTTCTCCTCAGCCTTGGACTTCATCTCTGTCAGTGTAGCACTGGCTTTCTCTTTTATCTGATCCATGTCCATGTTCTGTAAGTTCTGCATCTGCCCCAGGATGGAGTCCTTCTCCTCCTCCTCCGTGGCATCTTCATCCACCATCTTCAGCAGCTCGTCGGGAACGTCCACGTCATCCCCAGCCATCTGGATCATGTTCTCGTCCTGCTCACTCTGAGGGGTAAATACACACCATGTTATTTTCAGAGTTCCACCAATGTTCATAAATGCTAAAAACAATGTGGATCATTTAACTACTTCCGACTAGCCTTACACTGGCTCAGCCAATGAATTTGGGGTGTTACACACAACTTAATTTAAATATCCAACATTTTAGACTCTACTTTTGCATTAATGCATTAAGGATTTAAGAGAGAGAATGAAGCTGTACAAAAGGCGATCAGATGTTGAGGAAAGCCAATATGGTTGGAGGCTTGCGCAGACCTCAGTTCACTCTCTTATTATTTATCAGAAGTTCCAAGAACTCAAAGCCAAAAAAGCATCCGTATGGGAGAAACTGCATTTGTGTATATGTGTGTGTGGGAGCACATACAGTATATATGTAGAAAATATTTACATGTCTATATTCACATTCATATAATATATATTATAAATAAATATATAAACAGCATTTTATTCTGAAATATATACATGCATGTGTGTGTATTTATGTATACATGGTTGCTATTTGTATTTCTGATAAATATGCAGGCTTTGTGAGCATAGGAGACTTTTAAAAGAAATATAAAAAATTTACTGGCCCCAAACTTGAATGGTAATGTAAGTAATCCTGATGAAAAAAAGTTAATGCCAATTGCCAACTGAAGAACATTTCCTTATTAAAATAGATTATTTTTGGATTTGAGAAGTGGCAAAATGGCTCTTACTTTAGGAAGTCTGTATTTGTCTCGTAGACAAACCCTCAGAGTCGCCCTCTCTGCTTTCTTGTGCAAGAAGTCTGCATCTCTTTCCATTCTGTGGATTAGAAATGTTTTTACAATACGTTATCACCTGCTAAAACAAATACATCATCTTAATCTATCTTTTTTTTTTAATTCTATGTAATACAGTGATACAAATCTGTGATTTTCATGTAAAAAAACATACCACCGTACACATGTATAATTCAGTGGAAAACATGCATTGCACAACAGTTTGTTTTAAAATCCATGCGTGACAAAACACTGTAGCAGTAAAATAAAATAACCTCCGGGGTTTAGCACTACAGCTTAATTCCAGATAAAGAGCTTCAGGATGCTTACAGCATTGTTCAGGCAGTGCTATGGCTATACTTGAAGCAAAGCTCGTAGCTAGTTTACCAGCAAAAACTAAATAATAAAATCCTGTGGATGTTTGATCTGAAGCAACACAAAGATCTTCAGATGTTTAGATGTAATCTCACAGCAGACATGTATGTTTACTGTATGAATAATCTGTTTAGGCATATTTCTACTTAAGTGAGTTTGATGATGTGAGTTGTTATCTCATCTCTTTTGAACATGAATAATATCAAATCTTGGGATTAGCATGCTTCAGATGCTTTTTCCTGTACAATTACTGATTGGAAAATCACGTTTCAAAAGCTATATGTGTGAAATTGATATTTTTTTTCTTATTCAAAATGTATTTTAGTTTGCATATACTTTTTAGGATATATGCAAAAGATTTTATGGCTGCCAACTGTGGCCTGGAAAATAATAACTAAATTTCATATTTTATATCTGCAGAGGTCTAGCATTCTCCAATACTTTCATTATTCATTCTCTACCATGATTGCTTCTAAAAATAGCATTATCCAGATCAACAAGGCCAGGGGAGCCCGCGCTAAGCTCTGCTCTTAGGACTGATTAGCAGCTAGCACCTGACGCTTACTTTCTGATACCAACATGGAGTCTGTTCATCTTTAATCACTGACATTATCATCTTTTTTACACCCAAGATGGTTAAGGTGCAGGTGTTTGCACAAATTCATCATCATGGAGAATATCAGGTGCCTTTAAGATTAAGTCTGCATCATGCTCTTGCTCTGATAATCTCTGAAGCTCCCTTTGCAGTTTTTATTTGAATTACAGTGTTTCGGTGATGTATCATCAGCTTTAAGTGTGGAAGATGCAAAAGGATCCAGAACCGAAATGCTATCAGTTGAGATTAATAATGAAAAAAAAAAAAAGAAGAGAAATACAGAACTTAATATGCATGACAGCATATGCAAGATTCTTCATTTACTTTGTCAAGGTCATTAAATGCTAAGTATGTACTTTAAGCACAAATAGGGCCCAAGGGGCCCAAATGTTACTTACTTCTCCTCCACTAGCTGTTTCTGGTACTCCTCATATTCTTCTCTAGTCATACCGGCGGCCGCTGCAGGGTCCTTGGGGGTTTCTTCCTCAGCCTTTTCCTCTCCTCCTCCAAATCCCATTCCCTTCAGTGGGTTCCCCACCATACTTTTGATTAGAAATGCCATTTTATTTACCCTGCTGGAGTCTCAAGCTTGACGTCAAGTTGTGATTTCCTGAAATCTTTCGGTGAAAGTCCAGAGAAGTCCCTCAGATGGTCTAATTGGAGCTAGGCTAACCGACCTGTCTGTCTGTTATCAAGGACACACTGTTGACTAGTAATGGCGGCCAGAAAAAAAGAAAAAAACGTTTATGCTGCAGCCATAATCTGGATTAAGATGCGGCCATCTACACTGAGAGGCAGATGGCTGTGGCTTTCTCTTTTCCACACAATAAAAGTGAACGAACTCAATGCATTTATCAATCAAAAGCTCTAACTAGAGGTAAAACAGTAGGAGAAAACTTGAAAACTATGAAAACTGTGTTTTGCAGATTAGGGCAGTCTCCATTGTTGACGTCATGTTTGTTGCATCCACCCACTGACTGCTAATCACATTACTTAATGAGGGACTGACCAATGCATCGCAACCAACCGGTTACCGATTTTCCATTTATACCCCTTGTGAGCCCAGAGAAGCAAAGATAAACCTGTTTGTGTGTCCCACAGATGAAGAACAGGAATTATGAATTCATACACTGTATTTACCTGCAAACAGGAGATGCTTCTGCAGTTCTTCAATTCTTGTCTGCTGAGAAAACTGTAGAAAAATATATAGTGGTTACTAAACATGAAATACAATAGGCCTACTGACTTATAAAAAAAATATCACTTACCACGGATTTCTGGTGGTTTAAAACAGTTAACTGGTCTCCCAATGGGACCAAACTGGTGGTCTAGATGTTCTCCTCGCCTGGCAAAGATGGTGTTTGGCTGATTTAACTGGTCTGTGATCTTCCAGGCTGACTAGCTAACAACTTTTAACAACTTAAACTTGACCAGCCTGTTAGCCAACTAAAATCAGCAAACCACCTTAGACCGTTTTAAAGCTGTGTTTACCACATCTTATTAGACAACTTGTGCACTGTTTATACAAGGAATAACTCAGTTTAGGCCTTAAATTTGCCAATCAGCATGGCATGTAGCATAACATTCGCACATGGAGCAGCATAAACTGAAAGTAATTACTGCAAGGTCTACAGAAAGGTTTTCCATTTATACCCCTTTATGATGGTCCTTTTGCTGGTTTATGATGGTCCTTTGCCAGCACATGACCAGCATAAACCAGCAAAAGGACCAGCATAAACCAGCACATGACCAGCATAAACCAGCAAAAGGACCAGCATAAACCAGCACATGACCAGCATAAACCAGCAAAAGGACCAGCATAAACCAGCACATGACCAGCATAAACCAGCAAAAGGACCAGCATAAACCAGCACATGACCAGCATAAACCAGCAAAAGGACCAGCATAAACCAGCACATGACCAGCATAAACCAGCAAAGGACCATCTTAAACCAGCAAAGGACCAGCATAATCCAGCATCCCAGCGTCAAAACATACCTAACCAGCATATGCTGTTTTTTTCAACAGGGAAAGGTCTCATTTATTTTATTATTCACGGTTCACAAGTCAATTTATGTTGCGATTATGGTCCTACAAAACAATTATCATTTGTGAGGTGATTATTTCCCTTTACAGCTCTGACACTGATTGTCTAATGGTAAAAATACCCTAAACCAGCTTAAGGTTCATGGTGTACCTACAAACTAGGGTTCCTATGAACTCCCATGACGGCTGTAAAAAAAAAAAAAAAAAAGCAATGTAATTACCAAAAGCTATTCCCAGTTGACAAGTACCTCAGGCCAATTCATAAGGGAAAGGGTCTCATTTATTTTATTATTCACGGTTCACAAGTCAATTTATGTTGCGATTATGGTCCTACAAAACAATTATCATTTGTGAGGTGATTATTTCCCTTTACAGCTCTGACACTGATTGTCTAATGGTAAAAATACCCTAAACCAGCTTAAGGTGCATGGTGTACCTACAAACTAGGGTTCCTATGAACTCCCATGACGGCTGTAAAAAAAAAAAAAAAAAAGCAATGTAATTACCAAAAGCTATTCACAGTTGACAAGTACCTCAGGCCAATTCATACTGTAGTTTGACTAGTGTCCAACAAAATAACTATTATTGTAGGCGATTATCTCCTATTAAAAGCTCTGACAGTGTCAAAACTGAAGCTGACAATGCCTGTCCAAGGCTAAGACACTTACAGCAATAAGGACATAATTCCCCCAAAGTCCCACAACTGTTCAATAATGGGTCTATTGGAAACATAAATATGCAGAAAACTATTATTCCTGAAGAGAAGGTCATTTTAAGAGTGAATAGTTGTGGACAAAGTTCTTAAAATTTGAATTTACCTCATGTGACAATATGGTTGCCTTGAAAGGGTGCAACTACTAAAGTGTCCTTAAGTAACTAGGTAATTAAAATGTAGAGGAGGCCATTTGAAATGGTTCACAACTGCATCTCCTGTTAGGGCCAGTGAGCTCTTGCTGGATTGATCGCACAGCATGGCGGGATGGAGTGACAGATGTGCTAAACGTACACGACATGTCACTGTGTAATCCCCTGAAAAGACAGAGGAGGGGGCGAGGGAGAGAGCGAGAGTAGGCAATCAAGCCAGAGCAGTGATTGCGAGTGAAGAGAAACAAAGGGAGGGAACGGCTGGTGGATTATCAGCTAAGAATCATCAGCATATCCCAGCGCAATACTCTAGTGTCACAAATGGACGCTAGTAACGAGGACACTGATGGCCTTTAGCATCCAAACAACCACTCAGATCATAACTTTGGTAACTTTGTGTATAATTAGGCCTAATTATTGTTTTACATTTTAAAACCAAGGTAAACTATAAAAGATGTAAACCAGGATTTGAGGATTAGTTATGTTGGCACTATAAACACTAAATTTGCTTTATTAAACATGTAGCAATTGGTATAATATCAGTGATTGCCTGCAGGCTGGTCCGGATGAATAGAATAGAATAGAATAGCCACAATTCCCTTAAAACATTTATCGCATCAAAACAAAATAAAATAAAAAATAAATCTTAATTTTTAACATTTCCCAAAACAGGCTGGTCAGGATGCTCAAACAACCAATGCTCTGGTATTACCACAGAGAGAAAAATAAATAACATAAAATAGCCACATTTCCCTTAACATAATATTTATCCCATCAACACAAAATAAAATTAAAAAGCTACATTTCTAACATTTCCAAAACAGGCTGGTCAGGATGCTCAAACAAACAATGCTTTGATAATACCACAGAGAAAAAAAATACAATTCCTCTAGCAAAACATTTATCCCAACAAAATAAAAAAGCTACATTTCTAACATTTCCTATAACAAAATATTTTTGCAATCATAAACTGACCAGCCTATATTTTTCTAAATATTCTGGATTGCAATTGTTTTTGTTCTTCCACTACAGATAAACAAAGAGAAATAAAATAAAAAAATAAAATGAAAAAGCCACATTTCCTAAAATAATATACTTATCCCATCAAAACAAACTAAAAATAGCTACATTTAACTTTTCCCATAACAAAACACTTATCCCACCATAAACTGATCAGTCTGTATTTTTCAAAACATCTGGATTGCAATTATTTATGTTCTTTTGCTACAGAGAACTACAGTGAAAAATAAAACAAAACAAGATCATAAAATAGCTAGATTGCTAACATTTCCCATAAGAAAACATTTATTAAACATTAAAGTGTGTTAAAGCCTTCTGTCTCTGATCTAATCCCTAATGATGGCCCGGGTCATAGAAGCTTCCATAGAGCAGCGCTATGGCTCACGGCTGGGGTTCTTACATAATCCCCCGCATGAGGCCGCCGGCCCTGTCAGACAGAGTTACATCTGCATCCAGGAGCTCAAAGCCTCCAGCCGCACTTCTGCTACTCATTTACACACTGTGAGCTGACAATTATATTACAATATACTCTAGCAACAGGCAGAAATGATCTACACTCTTAAAAATAAAGGTGCTTCAAAAGGTTCTTCAAGCGATGCCATAGAAGAACCATTTTTGGTTCCACAAAGAACCATTCAGTCAAAGGTTCTTTAAAGAACCATCTCTTTCTTACCTTTTTATAATCTGAAGAACCTTCTTTTGCCACAAAGAACCTTTTGTGAAACAGATGTTAAAGGTTCTTTATGGAACCATTTAGACAAAAAGGTTCTTCTATGGCATCGTGAAGCACCTTTATTTTTAAGAGTGTATGGTATATATATATATATCCTTCTCCATCAATTGCTCAGTTTTGCCAGGAGGCCAGCTGTAGGAAGAGTCCTGGTTGTTCCAAATGTCTACCATTATGGATAATGGAGGCTACATGCTTCTGTGAACCTTCAATGCAGCAGAATTTGTGAACCTTCAATGCAGCAGAATTTTTTTCTGAACTCTTCCCCAGATGTGTGGTTTGATGCAATCCTGTCTCTGAGCTCTACAGGCAGGTTTTTTTTTTTTGTTTGTTTTTTTACCTCAGGGCTTGGTCTTTGCTCTAAAATGCATTTTCAGCTGTTAGACCTTTTATTAAGTCGTGTGCGCCTTTCCAAATCATACCCATTCAATTGAATTCGCCACAGGTTAGCGTCACTCAAAGTGTGGTAACATTTACAAGCAAAATTAATATATATATATATATATATATATATATATATCCTTCTCCATCAATTGCTCAGTTTTGCCAGGAGGCCAGCTGTAGGAAGAGTACTGGTTGTTCCAAATGTCTACCATTATGGATAATGGAGGCTACATGCTTCTGTGAACCTTCAATGCAGCAGAATTTTTTTCTGAACTCTTCCCCAGATGTGTGGTTTGATGCAATCCTGTCTCTGAGCTCTACAGCCAGGTTTTTTTTTTTGTTTGTTTTTTTACCTCAGGGCTTGGTCTTTGCTCTAAAATGCATTTTCAGCTGTTAGACCTTTTATTAAGTCGTGTGCGCCTTTCCAAATCATACCCATTCAATTGAATTCGCCACAGGTTAGCGTCACTCAAAGTGTGGTAACATTTACAAGCAAAATTAATGCTCCTGAGTTAAATTTCAGTTTTTTTTTTTTGTTTGTTTTTTTACCTCAGGGCTTGGTCTTTGCTCTAAAATGCATTTTCAGCTGTTAGACCTTTTATTAAGTCGTGTGCGCCTTTCCAAATCATACCCATTCAATTGAATTCGCCACAGGTTAGCGTCACTCAAAGTGTGGTAACATTTACAAGCAAAATTAATGCTCCTGAGTTAAATTTCAACTGTCCCAGATCATTTAAGTTTTTTTTATCTTTAATAAATTTGCAAAGATGTTAAAAACCTGTTATTTGCGTTGTCATTATGGTGTATGGAGTGTATATTAATGAGGAGAAAAAAAGTAATTTAAAGCAGTTTAACATAAGGCTGCAACAAAACGAGAAAAATAATTGAATACTTTCACAAGGCACTGTATGAATGTATGTATATATATATATATATCCTAAATTCATTACTTCAGACTTATGTGCCCTCTAGAAGCTTGCGTTCTGCAAGTGAACGGCGCTTTATTGTGCCATCCCAAAGAGGCACAAAATCACTTTCACAGACATTTAAATGATCTGTTCCCTCCTGGTGGAATGACCTGCCCAACTCAGTCCGAGCAGCTGAGTCCTTAACCATCTTCAAGAAACGACTAAAAACACATCTCTTCCATCTTTATTTGACCCTCTAACTCTAGCACTCTCTATTCTAATTCTATTCTTTATAAAAAAAAAAACTTGCCCCTTTCAGACTTGCACTCTATTTACTAACTGCTTGTTTTCTTTTTTTTTTTATAAAACCTAACACTTGCTTCTCTAATCTTTTGCAGTCTATCTATTTGTTTTTATTTATTATAATAAATCAATGATTTATTATAAATCATTGGTACAACCCTCCCTTCTCTCCAAGAACTGTACTTATCCAGAGTGAGCTGACTTCTGATTAACAAAAGCAAAAAAGGCATCTAACACTATCTCTAACTCTATTCTTTTTCTATTCTATCGGTTTTCTTTTTATTTATTATATGATTTAAAAAAACCTTGCTATGTGTACTTCATTAAGCTGAGACTTGTTATTGCACTTGCATATCATTGCTCTTTTGTTGATTTTGATTGCTTCCATTGTCCACATTTGGATAAAAGCGTCTGCTAAATGTGTATATGTAAAATATATATATACACATTTTTTTTAATACAAACAAGACACAAAAAGTCTTTGATTTGTGTTTTATGTAAATTGTTTGAGAAGGAAAAACTTTTTTTTTTAAAGATTCAAAATAAGCATTCACAACTTTAGGTTCTTGCTTTCACCAATACAATAAAGCTTTAACACTTTTTGAGAAAAAAACTGCCTTATTGTAAAGTTATTACCAAAGCGAATGCGTTAAAACACTTGATCCTGTTGCAATACTTTTTCTTTTCTTTTTTTACCACAGTTCAGAACATTCCTGGTACAGTGATTGAGTTTATGAAATGATTCCTGGACCAGTATTGAACAGTAAATATAACGTCAGACCTCTTAAGAATATATTACATCATATTCAGGAATCTTCCATTGCAAATGCCACACACACTTTGAAAAAAGCGGTCATTCATTCCTGTACAACTCTGATCAAATTAAAAATCCAGAATTAAAAAAAAAACTAATCTCAAACAAAATACTTCAGTTTTCAAGTATAATAATTTACAGTTTGCAAACAGAAAACAAACAAACTGGAAATTCACAAAAATAGACAATTTACATGTGCTGTGTTTACCAAGAGCTACAAATCATCAAAAAAACTTCTTAGCTGCTGCTTCCTGCTGACTCCTGGAAGTAGGAAAAAAAAAAGAAAAAAAAAAAGAAAAATAAGTAAATGGTAACTCTCGATTTTGTCAAAATAAACCTTTTACAATCCTTAATAATAGTCCTAATATTTGTTCCATTCTATGCACACAAAATGTCCATCTTCAGTGATTTCCATCTTGCCTTTTCATTATATGAACAAGAGAGCTGTTAATTTAATGACACTGGGAGAGATTTCAGTATCAAAATGTCTGAGGAAGCCTTTGTAGGAAGCCAACAGCTGAAGCTTAATGAAGCACCCAATCAGAAACTCTCTTACCATTTACATACCTCTTAAAGAGCTTTGCATGAAGACTGCAACATCAAAATTCACTCACTTGTACATAACGTAGCCAAAGAAGAGGAGGGACTGAACGACGATGAAGATCACAAAGTGTGTGGTAGAGAGGCAGGGGGGTAAAGCAGGAAGTTCAGGACACTTCACTTTCTCTGCAGGATTCTAAGGAATGTCTATATCAGAAATGTTGGTTTATTTTGAACTTACCACATTTTTCTGAATGATGTGCTCGATGCTCCTCTTGACGACATGCAAATGCTCCTTGATGTCATTGAAATGCTGGACTGTCTCATATGATCCTAGTCCGCCTGCGCTGCCCTGCTGCTGACCCATTGCCAGCTGCTTAAGTGAGCCTGACAATGAGTTCCTACAAACCACAACACAACATTACAACATTAGTGCAACGCTTCAATTGCCATTTTAAAAACGGCAAAAACATTCATGATTCAGATGGCATGTAAAGTACTATTAATTGTTCAAGAAGAAAATTGCATGCCAGATGCAGATTGTTTTCTGCCTGTTTACATACAAGGGAACAGTATGTCATACAAGAGGATCTTATCAAACAATCAATTCCTCTGAGACTGAGTGTCACAAGACTTAATCTAGGTTTTAAATGCATAAAACAGCATTAAGCTTAGAATATCTGATCTGATTCCTAAGACAAAGCTCATGCTTTTTGGATTTCATGACATTATTTCTCTATTGTAGACATGAGCATTAGGCATTTCCTATCCTCACTCAAAGCATTAAAAAATTGCAGCAAGTCACGCACCAATCTTTGGAACTAATAGACTTAAACAATTATACATATCGATATATAATGGTCTCCAAAAAGACAAACAACATTCTGACATTTCAATACGTTTCAATGGATAATTCACCTTTCTGAGCGCTCGTGTAGAGAAACGGATTAATATGATATTTTTTTCAATACGACTTCTCACATTTAAAAAAAAAAACAAACAAAACAAAAATCCAAGACTGGAAATACAATTTTAAAATTGCCAGCTATTTTTTTTACCAGTTTTACATGACCATGACACTAATATTCGAATATATATTATTAATAATATTAATATAAATTATATTAAAAAATATAAATTATTATTAAAATATATATAAAATATATAAATAATTATATTAATATTAATATATATTAGAAACGACTAAAAACACATCTGTTCCACCTTTATTTGACCCTCTAACTCTAACACTTTCTATTCTATTTTAATTCTACTTTATCTATATTTATCTTATTTTTTTTATTAAAAAAACAAAACAAAAACAAACAAACACTAGCTTTCTATTTTTTCTATTCTATCTACTTGTTTTTCTTTGTGTGTGTGTGTGTGTATGGTGTATATATATATATATATATACAGAGCCGTTTCTAGCCAATTCTGACCACTGCATAATACATATACAAAACACACATAAACAAAGTTGCAGGTATCACAGGACAACAAAACAGAGACACACCACAT
>NW_015505473.1:1430690-1434026 GCF_001515645.1 Sinocyclocheilus grahami
AAAGTGTTACCTTGCCAAAGCACTGACAGAGCCCACTGATCTAATGGCGTTGTTGAGCACTCCAAACGCAAACTTTGCATGCAACAATCAGGCAGCAATTGACAGCACTCTGATCTAGTGGCATACGGGCATCGTCAGATTGACAGTACTCTAGCCCAATAATGTTGAGGGATCCAGTGGGGGCGGCAGTCATATTTCAGGGTGACCGTGCCACTCTTTATCACAACCCTGCTAAAAGTGCCAGTACGTGCACTCATTGGCGCCCCTTCAGCTGGTGGCGCCCTAGGCGACCGCCTAGCTCGCCTATGCCTAGAAACGGCCCTGTATATATATACACATACCTTGCTACATGTACTGCGTTAGGCTAACCGAGACTTGTCATTTGCACTTATATATTGTTGTTCTTTTGTTTATTTTTGACTGCTTTAATTGTCCTCATTTGTAAGTCGCTTTGGATAAAAGCGTCTGCTAAATGACTAAATTAAAAAAAAGAATAAAAAAAAAATTCACCAACAAAATGGTTATAAAATAACCTTTAAAATAAAAATGCAACATTGAAAAGCACTAAAGCATCTCCTGAACTCCTATGTCTCAGTGAGCCACAAAACCTAACAAATCAAACACCATGTTCACCTACAGTTCAGCTCTGACCGTTATAAACGTTTTGAGCCTTTCTCTCACCTCTAGTGGTATCTTGATAGACCTGCATGCAAACACTGGTGTCCCTGATTACACTGGCAAATGACTGCTACGCCCAAGGTCTTCGGCCAAGAAAATCTTAATCTTAATATTACAGTGAACTGTCCCAATCTAATCTTTTAAACCTCCTCTTAACTCTCCCAAAAGGCCATATATCCTTCAGCCTCATAGAAAAAATGAAATTACCACGCAGCTCAAGCAGCAATGATTGCTAAATTAATCTTCCTAAAAAACATGGTCCCTTTTCTTAAACATATTTTAGATGATTAAGAAATACCCATTCAGGCCATGCCACAGCTTTCCTCAGGGGGACGCTTTCATTTGGCTGCTTAAAATGGCCATTAAAGATGGAATATTATTATTATACAAATATGACATGAATATATAAAATGATGATACATAACAGTTGTATAAACAAACAATCTAGAAAATACTTCAATACCTTTTTTAAATGTACTTATTTTATAATACACTGAAGAAAGGGAATTAAATATAATTTAAAATGTATTGCCAGAACTGTCTTTTAATATATAGTATTATTTTTTTCAAATTAATGATCAAAATATATAAAAAAAAGAGCGGTGCACATTTTAACCTTTTAATCAGGAACACATCTTTGACTGATCACGTATTATCCTGTGCCTGAACCGCATTTCTTTGGATATCGTCTTCAAAATTCTAAGATGATTATTAGGATAAAAAAACATGAGGGGACGGTGAAAATGAAAACGTTCGGTAAATCATAAGTACAGTCTCCTTGGGGAATTACAAAGACAAGAAAGCAATCAGAAGCAGACTGTGTATTCACTGGTGTATGATGGATATATTTAAAGATGCGCATATAATCCATCAAACAGAGGCCCATAAGGAGCCTAAACAAAATCAAATTTGTTTCTTATGGGAGAAAAAAAATTATTAGACACAAATCTCCCTTGAGGCAAAAAGTGAACATTTAGTAACCCTCCCAGTAATCTTTATCCACTTCAAATGACCTATATGTCAGAAGAAGGCGCTTTTTCCCCCATCAGATAAGTCATTTTATAGGGCTAAGATGAGTAAAATGAAATTATGATAAAAAAAAAAGAAAAGGTCAAGATCTTAATATGTGCATAATCTATAAGATGAATTCGATCAATTGAGCATTTGTTTGTTGCGGACCAAATGCTGTTTAAATACGCGGCAACAGGATTAGCTTAAATGAACAATCGACACAGATTACTGATCTTTTCGATGTCCTTCTGACAATGTGGCCTCAATTTTGCCATTTTGATGAAGACTGCTGTATTATGTTTTGCTAATAGCAATATTAGAGGTAACAATATTTGCATATTCTATAAATAGTGAACCTTTTATAGGTTTAAAAAAAAAAAGACAGATTTGTTCAAACGCCATCTTGTTAACATGGACAAAATGGTGCAAAGATTCAAGATAGATAATATAAAGATAAGAATAATGCTTTTTATGTTGTGGTAAAATTCAGTTTTAATAAAATATAGGATGTACAGTGCCATGAAAAGGTTTTTGCCCCCTTCCTGTTTTTTTATTTTTTGCATATTTGTCACACTTAAAATATTCAGATCGTCAAACAATTTTTAATATTACACAAAGATAACCTAAGTAAACACAAAATGCAGTTTTGAAATAATTATTTCATTTATTAAGGGAAAAAAACTGTCCAAACCTGCCTGGCCCTACGTGAAAAAGTAATTGCCCCCTAAATCTAATAACTGGTTGTGCCACCCTTTGAAGCAACAACTGCAATCAAGCGTTTGCAATAACTGGCAATGAGTCTTTCACCTCGCTCTGGAGAATTGTTTTAATTCAGCCACATTGGAGGGTTTTCGAGCATGAAAGGACTGTTAAAGGTCATGCAGTATCTCAATCGGATTTAAGTCCGGACTTTGACTTGACCACTCCAAAACCTTCATTTTGTTTTTCTTGAGCCATTCAGAGGTGGACTTGCTGGTGTGTTTGGGATCATTGTCCTGCTACATAACCCAAGTGCGCTTGAGCTTGAGGTCATAAACTGACGGCCGGAGCTCCTGTTGGTATGATGTTCTTTTTATGAAATGCTGTGTTGGTTTTATGCCGGATGTAAAGGGGGACACACCTTCCAAAAGTTCAACTTTTGTCGCATCAGTCCACAATTTTTGCCCAAAAGTCTTGGGGATAATCAAGATATTTTTTGGCAAATGTGAGACAGACCTTTGTGTTCTTATTGGTCAGCAGTGGCTTTTGCCTTGGAACTCTCCCATGGATGCCGTTTTTGCCCAGTCTCTTTCTTATCGTTGAATCATAAACACTGACCTTAATTGAGGCAAGTGAGGCCTGCAGTTCTTTAGATGTTGTTCTGGGTTCTTTTATGAGCTCCTGGATGAGTCGTCATTGCACTCTTGGAGTAATTTTGGTTGGCCGGCCACTCCTGGGAAGGTTCACCACTGTTCCAAGTTTTCTCAATTTGTGGATAATGGCTCTGACCGTGGTTCACTGGAGTACCAAAGCCTTAGAAATGGCTTTATAACACTTTCCAGACTGATACATGTCAACTATTTTGTTTCTCATCTGTTCTTGAATTTCTTTAGATCGCGGCATGATGTGTTGCTCTTTAAGCATGCTTCACTTTGTCAGACAGGTTCT
>NW_015505473.1:1434513-1495095 GCF_001515645.1 Sinocyclocheilus grahami
GTGGACTTGCTGGTGTGTTTGGGATCATTGTCCTGCTACATAACCCAAGTGCGCTTGAGCTTGAGGTCATAAACTGACGGCCGGAGCTCCTGTTGGTATGATGTTCTTTTTATGAAATGCTGTGTTGGTTTTATGCCGGATGTAAAGGGGGACACACCTTCCAAAAGTTCAACTTTTGTCGCATCAGTCCACAATTTTTGCCCAAAAGTCTTGGGGATAATCAAGATATTTTTTGGCAAATGTGAGACAGACCTTTGTGTTCTTATTGGTCAGCAGTGGCTTTTGCCTTGGAACTCTCCCATGGATGCCGTTTTTGCCCAGTCTCTTTCTTATCGTTGAATCATAAACACTGACCTTAATTGAGGCAAGTGAGGCCTGCAGTTCTTTAGATGTTGTTCTGGGTTCTTTTATGAGCTCCTGGATGAGTCGTCATTGCACTCTTGGAGTAATTTTGGTTGGCCGGCCACTCCTGGGAAGGTTCACCACTGTTCCAAGTTTTCTCAATTTGTGGATAATGGCTCTGACCGTGGTTCACTGGAGTACCAAAGCCTTAGAAATGGCTTTATAACACTTTCCAGACTGATACATGTCAACTATTTTGTTTCTCATCTGTTCTTGAATTTCTTTTGGCCGCGGCATGATGTGTTGCTCTTTAAGCATGCTTCACTTTGTCAGACAGGTTCTATTTAAGTGATTTCTTGATTCGTCAGGTCTGGCAGTAATCAGGCCTAGGTGTGGCTAGTGAAATTTAACTCGGCTTTCTAAAATAATGTGGTTAAGCACAGTTCTTTCATGATTTAACAGGAAGGGGCAATTCATTTTTCATGTAGGGCCAGGTAGGTTTGGACAGCTTTTTTACCTTAATAAATGAAATCATCATTTAAAAACTGCATTTTGTATTTACTTGCATTATCGTGGTGTAATATTAAAACTTGTTTGTTGATATGAATCTTAAGTGCGAGAAAAAAAAAAAACCGGGAAGGGGGCAAAAACCTTTTCACGGCACTGTAATTAGGTTATTAAAAGATTCAAAAAATGCACTTCTGCAACCAAACACTTAATCTAAATGCATCCGCTACAAACAAATCTCTTGCTTAAATCCTATAGCTAAAACAACAAAACTATAGCTAAGTGTTGTTCTAAAAATCGGTTTAACAATCATTATAGTTTGTATACATCCGAGTGTAAAAACAGTCTTTTGTGGGCTAATCCTCTCCTTGCACAGTTAAAAGAGTTTTAAATGCTGTATTTTGGCGTCTAATCCCAAAGCCTTATTGTTTGATTTAGTCTTTGTGCTTTAATCCTTGTTTGTCTACACCTCGCTTCAAAAACACCTGGAGGAAAACAAACAACTGTCCGCTAACAAAACAAAAACTCAATGCTGACATTACAGAGGTCAAAACAGAATAACAAACAAATGTATTTAATCTGGATTAAACAATAAACATCTTTAGATCTTTATGTAGAGACACAACGAACATGAAGTTTACAGACAAAACCTAATCTGTTGCGTTGTTCAGTCTTTTGCAAAGGCACGTCATGCGCTAAGGCCTGCAAGTAGTTGATTCACTCAGAGATTGTATGCGGCAAAACACTTTATTGGCTAGGAATTTTCTGAAGTATACCATAAGAGTTTTTTATTAGTTAGTTTTAGTTTTGATTTAAATAAATTAGTTTAGGCTTAGCAATTAGAATACATGTTATTTATAATGAATGCCACTATAAGGATTTGTTGTGGAGTGAGGGAAAATAAAATAAGCTTCTAATGTATTTACTGATGCAACTTATGCGCTTTTCTTCTTTAAACAATGCAATTTTTACCAGGTGTGACTTAAAATCAGGCATGACTTATATTTTGGAAAATATGGCAATATTTCAATTATTTTGGACTGGAGAACAATATTTTTCTTGGGACGTACCTTACTTCATTAAGGTTCCTCAAAACCTCCTGTTGTGTATTAGTAATGGTCTCCATTTCATGACTGGGAGCCTAAATAAGGACAGTTTAGATCATAAATTAGATGAATCACTTCTAAGTATTTAAAGCAATCATAATTTTGGTGCTTCATAAACTGATAAAGCAACATGTTTTAAAAGATGTCAGACTAGATCTAAATATATCTAATAATCTAGTCAACATTAGTGTTCAATGATTAAAACTTTTTTTGTTGTTGCCACATTTCAATTGCATTTGTCATATTCTACCTGTCCTGACTGTGCTTGTGACGAGCGTTTGGAGATCTCCTCTGTGATGACTGACACATAACGGCGTTGTTCATCCAGAATCATGGCCAGCTGCCTGCTCAGCTGCTTGATTTCCAGGTGGATTCGATTCTGCCCCTCAAACACCTGACGGATTTCCCGGTCGTTAACGCTTTCAAACAGGTCCTCAACTGCCAGAAGAGAAACACTGAACAGATGTTTTTCTACAAGTATGGGTTTTCATTTTTAAACTCTGTAAGTTAAAATTAATTATAGTGGAAACAGAATCTGTTGTAAAATTAAATAAATACATAAATATACATATATAATATTTTAGAAATAAATAACGTTTATTAGACTGTTGCAACAATATGTGACTCGTCCAATCTGATCTAAGATCAGAACGGGGTTTATAAAAAGTGTATTGGAAAAGTGTGTTTTATAGATAACATATTATCATTCTAGATTTCTGTGTTTATATGCCAGTTTCTCTTAATGTTTCCAGGACATTTCTTTTGACTATGAACATCATGAAAACCTAAAGCTGAATGTGCGTCTGAGGTCAAAACTTCAGACAGAATGAGAGCAACTCACTGAGCTGCCCCTGGACATCAGGGTGCTCTTTCTGAAACTCCTCTTTCCTTTTGTCCAGCTCTTGTTGGAAATTCTCAAATTCCTCCTGGTACTTGTCCTTCTCCTCTTTGGGAATCTCTTTTTCTGGGGGAGGCTTTATAGAAAGACACAAAACACACATTCAAACCCACTCACGCACATAGACACACTTACGCATACTCCAATTATAATGAACATGAGGAATGGAGTAAGAGGTGGACACTTATGAAATAAGTATGGCCGATTCTTTTTAATCATATACTTAAATGTGTGTACGCGACTGTGTGGGGTGGAAAATGCGTACCAGATTCTGCCCAGGCTCTGTAAGTCTGAACAGCAAAAATGACAGAACGTCATGATCATCTGTTGAAAACAAAAAACTGTTTAGCCACATTTTTAAAGCTGCAGTGTGCAATTTTAGTACTACCAGCAACACCAAACATGTTGTAAAGTTTAAAATGGCTTCTTTTAGCTATAAATGCTATAAACTATTCATTAGATTACTTTTTATGGCTTAAAGGGACAGTACATCTAAAAATGAAAATCTGTCATCATTTACTCATCCTGAAGTTGTTCCAAACCCGTATGAGTTTCTTTCTTCTGTTGAGCACAGAAGAGGATATTTTGAAGAATGGTAACCAAACTGTTGATGGAAGCCATTGTTTTCCAAAGTACGGAAGAAAAAATACTATGGAAGTCAATGGCTACCAGCAACTGTTTGGTTACCAACATTCTTCAAAATATCTTCTTTTGTGTTCTCGAGGGTGCGTAAATGATGACTTTCATTTTTGGTTGAAATATGTCTTTAATGGTTGAAAGCAAACTATTTTCTTGTTAGTTGATCCAGCTGAAGGATAACAAAGAAAACACTGGACTTTCAATCTGAACAAGAAAACTTTGTTATGTTTATCCCATACCGGCAAGTCCTCCAGTGGCTGCAGAGATGCCAAAATAACCAGTATCAGGGATGATCATGTTTTCAACTCTGGTGCAGAACTCATAATCATCTTTATCAGGAGTGAAGCCGTTATTGATGAAAACCTGAAACCATTGAGAATATTAACATGGGACTATAGCTTGGAAATGTCAGATTTTCATTCGAACTTCTTAATTTTTTAAAAAGGTTAAAATTTTACCCAAATTACATGAACATGCAAAAAAAAACAAAAATTACCAGTTGTTCAAAAATCTAGTAAATTATCAGGGTCAAAAGGTCCAATTTGAGTTGGATCTTTAGAATGAATATAACTTTGACCTACCGATAAAATTTTCTGGTAGTAGGTGATTTTGGCACGTACAGGGTAAGGTTTGTTTCTGAAGTCTCTAAGACATGTACCTAGAGACTGGGTTGTGCCATCACTGGAGAAAAATAAATATGGTTTATCAAATACATGCATATATAAACACAAAGACGACAACAACACGTTTCCTGTCAATAGGAAAAAAAAGCTAAATTAGTTTGTATTAAAATTTCCTTAATGTCATGAATCCATAAAAAACATATCAAGAATATGAAGGCCTATGGTTATGTTTGCGCAGTCTAGCACATATGCTGCTGACAGCTCTCCCCTGCTGGCTCACAGATCTAATTTAATGCTTTCACTGTTACTGCACTCAGATTAAGACAGACAGAGGATTAGACTCTCTCTCGTAAATAATCATATTTCCTAATCTCCTTTCGGTTGTAAAAATGAGAGCGCTGATGTCAGCAAGGAAGATATGTTTACTTACTTTTGATGGTCATAAATAAGTTTTCCATTGTTACCCACCACAAGGACAGCAGGGTTGTTTTTCTACAAGAGCAAGGTCACAGAAAAGAGACATAATCCTTATTTAGTACAGAGGAGATAAATCTACTGAGGTGCATTGGTGTTTGTTCCTGCATGAGTCAAATGCAAAACACAATCATAATCCTTTGATAAATATATACTGAGCTCTACCTTAAGATGTTTTGACTGAAAAATGCACATCGTTCAAAAACAAACATTATTGGGGCATTTTACAGACACAAACAAGTGTTAATTTTTTTTTACTTAACTAATAATTACAATAAATTCTAGGGTTACAATAAATAATTACTATACATTCTATTAGGCTGATTAATCAAATCAAATATTAAATTTGCTTTGAAAAGCCCCAAACAATATATGATATGTTAAAAATGTTATATTATTGAGACAGATGAGTAAAAACATTTAATATAAAATGCCTTTAAAAGTCAATATATTGTTTGTTTTCTTTTTTTAAATATTAGTTTTATTCAGCAAAAATGCAACTTGACAACAACAATTCAAAATAACATTTGATACAGCTATAATTGTAAAATTATTTATAATTATATTATTTTTATACATTTAAATTATAAAATTAAATAAACAAGTCTGAAATAAAATAATATTTAATTAAATGCAATTTTTTAAATTATACTTGTGTGCAATCACCTTTCCATCATTATCAAAAGAGTCAAAGAATATTCCCACGCCGTTCCACTGATCAGCGGCCCCGTACACACGACCCTCCAGACCTTGACCGGCCGTGAACCATATGGCCTACAGAACACAGAAACACACACACATCAGGCTCTCTTCAGTGAGCATGGGTAATTTGGTAAGTGGTGCTTGAGATCAGTGTGGTCTGCTCCACTGGACTGTGGGACAATTCAAAGAAAGCACATGTTACTTGTAGAACACTACATTTTAATTGCTCATTCTACACCGCAAATGCCGAACACCGTGAATTTATCAAGGCTGACCTGTAGATGCTTTTCCTGATAAAACGGTTTATTCTGTACAAAAAGAAGTGCACATGATAAGACGAAATATCTAAACCTAATGACTTCTAACAATTCAACAAAATCATATTTTGTGCAAGTTAAGCGGTATAGTGCCCAGGAATGTAGCCACACAAAATGAGCGCATGATGAATCACAGTGAGCCTGATATGTAAACCTACAATTTTGACGACTATATTTTCACATCTTATGAAAAAAAAAAAAAGTGACTTGTTTGCCCATGCAAAACTACCACCACAATGCTAGGGGGTGTAGGCATGTGACGGTATCACATTTTCATGTTGCGATAATTGCTAATGTTTTTATCATGTTATTGAAACTTAGGGCCGGTTTTACTAATAGCTTGCGCCAGCGCAAACCATCTTTTGGCGTTAAAATTGTACTGTCAGGTTTTACTAAAGACGCGCAGTAATGAATTAGCGATGAAAACATAGTGGACATAGTTATTTTTGCGCTTGAACTTATTGAATATGCATTTTTGGAGTTTCCCTTTCAGATGAAAAATTTATTGGAGGAGAGTATTCAAATGAAAAAACGCAACGCGTTTTACTAACGTTTGCGCTCGTCAAATTACTGGCATTTGCGCCATTATTTAACGCCCCAAAAAAGCATGTCTTAAACTATTTTTCGCTTGAAATGGCTGCAATTATTGCTAGGAGGAGGCACCGCAAAGAACAGAGAGCACGTGGTAGAAGGGAGAGGATTTTTTCCACACGTATTAATTTATTTTGAATGCCAGAAGAACACATTATCCGCACATATCGTTTGCCAAGACATGTTATTTTTAATTTGCTTCGGGAAATAAAAGACGACTTGGAACCCTCAACTAAAAGTCACGCAATACCAGGTCTATCAAAGCTTCTAGCAAACCTTCATTTTATGTCCCCCAGTTCTTTTCAACGTACTGTGGCTTCTTTATTACTTTATTAGTGACTATGCTAATTTGTGCTGCACTTGGTCGATATGTAAATGAGATGTTGCATCTGTGTTCTTTAATTTGCGCATTGTTAGTAAATCACCCGCAGAAATTTCCCCTCCCATCGGCGCTGTTTTGGAATTGCGCTCTCGCGATAATTTGCCGTTTCGTAACACTGGCCCTTAGCTGCAAAAAAAGAGTTGTTTTGTTCCCAGTACAACTGTAATATTCCCAGGTCATAGTAAGGTCATCGGCCAAACAGTCAGTGGCTTAACTTCGATTTTGCGAAGCTACAAGAATAATTTTAGTGCGCAAAGAAAAAAAAAATAGACTTTATTCAACAATTCGTGCTTTCCCCCCCCGAACGTAAACAACACTGATTACGTCGAATACGTTCTTGGATACTCTGCAAAATGTCGGAAGACGTAACTCTGTGGAGAAGAATTGTTGAATAAATTCTGTTATTTTTGTTTTCTTTGCGCACAAAAAGTATTCTCGTAGCTTCGCAAAAAAAACTGAAGTTGAGCCACCGATGTCCTTACTACGTTTCTGGACCTGGGAACATTACAGTTGCGTTGCTGTCTATGGAGGGTAAGAGAGCTCTCTGATTTCATAAAAAATATCTTAATTTGTGTTCCGAAGATGAACGAAGGTTATGTTACATGAGGGTGAGTAATTAATGACAGAATTTTTGGGTGAACTATCCCTTTAATGTAAAAAGTGTGACCGAACACAGCATACAGCGGTGTTGTGCATTTTAACCAGTTGATGGGAAAATAATTCTTAAAATGCATTAGAAAAATGTGAATAATTTGTAATAAATAATTATTCAAGGTATTTTGAAGTGCCCATGATAACAAAATCGTGCAAGTTCATTATTGTGTCTACTAGGGTGTTCTGGGTGGTTGCCCTGGCAAGACTATGCAGGTGTTCTGAGAGGCTGTTCTATACGGTTAGTAAAAATTTTCCACCATCAAGTATCTATGATTTTCTGATCTCTACATATGACTTCACAGGAAGTAGACACACTGCTTCAATGTTTTGCAGTTTCTGTTTGACATATGTGTCCTTCACACATCAGAAAAAGTTTTGCACTTGTGTTATGTACAAGTTTTAAACGTCATGTTTATTAGCAAATTTGCAGGGGAGAAAAGTATGGTTTCCGCAAAAATCATAAGCAGCACAACTGTTTCCAACATTGATAATAAGAAATGTTTCTTGAGCAGCAATTCAGCATATTAGAATGATTTCTGAATGCTCATGTGACACTGAAGACTGGAGTAATGATGCTGACAATTCAGCTTTACATCACAGAACTAAATTAGATTTTAAAGTATCTTAAAATAGAAAACAGTTACTTTAAGTTGCAATAATATTTTACAACAACAAGTTTTTACTGTAGAGTTTTGTTTAAATAAATGCAGCCTTGGTGAGCATTACTATGGAAGCTTGTTTCTGCCAAGGACTAAAAAAAAAAAGATATAAAAAAGGTAATTGGGACATTGTCTCTCATAATTCTGACTTTCATCTCATGATTCTTGCAAATGTGAGTTAATATCTCACAATTTGGACTTTACTCCTAAGACTTGTGAGAAAACAATGTCTAAACTGTGAAATATACACAAAGTCAAATTTTAAGTAAAATTTTAAGTCAGCATTGTGAGATAAAAAAAAAAAATCCATGGCAGAAATAAACTTCTATATATAAAAGACTTCTTTAAAAAATATTTTAATATTTAAATATCTGTATCTTACAAACCAAAGTGTACATAGAAAGCAATTTCTAGTACACTACTTGGAGTATGCACACTGGAGAAACCAGGGTTAAATGCTCAACTTAAGAACTCAAAAGGGTTCTATCAGATATATGCATTTGAAATGTAGAAATGAGGCTCGCATAAATAAATAATTGTCAGTTCTTTTATATAATATTTATTCGAAAAATTATTTTCCCCCTCCTTACCAATCCATCTGCTCCCATTCGTCCTCGTCCAGACACACGAAATGCCACTTCAGCTTCCCAGTGTTCAAAACTTACAGGGGCTTTTGTCCATACCGCTCCCCAGCAGCGCTGTCGGCGAAAACGTGCGGAAATATGAAAGATATTAGTAATAAATAGGCATAAGCTGCCAGGCACTTGGCTATGGGTACCGCCATGTTTGAGTCTGAGTGCTGACGTAGCGCAGATAGGGGCGGGATGACTGAAACGCTGAAGGACCAACAGGGCGCTCTCTCATTGGCTGAAGCGCTTGATTGACAGACGAGGAATTAATAAGCGAACCGCTTTGAGCCTCGTTTTCAGATACTGACGACTTGGTACTAGACGCATTGATAGCATACTAGTAAATTACTAGAGTTTGATGTGCTTTTATATACAGGGAATGAAAATTTGAATTGTAAAGAACAACACATATGTTTAATTTATTAGGAAAATACCATATCCATAAGAAGAAGTGGACTCAATGCAAACCAAATTTTATAAATGCCTTTAAATTATATGTAAATCTCTTGGAACAAACCAAAAACAAAAAAGTGCTGAAAACATGTAATGCTCTGAAAGCATAAAAATGTATTTTCTTTTCTTTTCTTTTCTCTCTGGTTCTTCTCTCATATTAATGTTAATATGATAACGTGGATATGTAATAGGCTGCCTCTTGTTCTTGTGGCATTGAATTAATAAAAAAATAAATAATACTATACATATACACACACACACCATATACATGGGCGACATTTGACTCTTGAGTCGGGGGGGAGGGGGGGACTAGAAATAAATATATAATATATTTCATATAAATATATATATGAAATAAATAAATAAAAGCAAAATAGATTTTTTTCTGATGTAAGCATCAAAACAATGCCCTACCATATTGCAATGCATCAAAGCAGTCAATCCAAGTCAAGAATAACTTAAAGAGGTTGCCACCGTTTAGTAAACTGTGTGAACTAGTTTTGTTCTCTTCCTGCTGACTTGAATGGTGATGCTTCCCGTTTGTCAGTTGATGGGCCTTAAATTTTTAACCAGAAATGTGCACGCTGCTTTTCTGACGTTAACTGAAGTTTTCCGTGTCTTTTTCCCGTGTCACTTGAAATGTTTCCGTTTTGAATCGTTGTTACCAAAGGTGACACAGGTGAGGAAAAAATAAACGATCAGTTGTGGGACACTGTAAAAAACAATCCGTAAAATTTACGGTAAAAAAACGGCAGCTGTGGTTGCCGGAATTTTACCGTAAAAATACGGTAGCAATGTTTTAGGTTTTACGGTTTCAACTTAAATTTACAGTTAAATACCGTAATTTCATTAACTGATATAATGTTAATATACCAACCTATTGAAGTACTGAAATCTGTTTTGTACCTTTTTAATACACTGACAACCACCAAATGCAGGTGGTGATGAGAAAGTCACATGATGAACCAAAGCCACCCTTTCCAACATTGACTGTATGATTTTGAAATCCATCTTTTAACACTGAGGACAGCTGAGGGACTCATACACAACTATTACAAAAGGTAAAAACATGTACTGATGCTCAAGAAGGCCACACAATGCATTAAGAGCCGGGGGATGTAAACTTTTTGAATTGGATGATCAGGGTAAATTGTACTTATTTTGTCTTCTGGGAAACGTGTAAGTAATTATGTAGCTTTTGAAATCCAGTACTAAATGAAAAAATTGGATCGTTAAACAAAATGAGAAGAATTTACACATCATCATCCTGTTGTAAAGTTTACATCCCCCGGCTCTTAATGCATTGTGTTGCCTTCTTGAGCTTCAGTAAATGTTTTCACCTTTTGTAATTATTGTGTATGAGTCCCTCAGTTGTCCTCAGCAGTGTGAAAATATGGATCAGTCAATGTTGGAAAGGGTTCAGATATACAGAAGATGCTGGAAAACCAAAGAATGTGCAGGAGCTGGAGGATTTTTCAGAAGAACAGCAGGCAGTTGAACTGCTCAGGACCAACAAGGGTATGTCAACTTTTTAATGGGGTCATTTTTATAAATTCAGTAATTATTTTGTCTTGTGGAGTATATGTAAACATCTATGTGAAATAGCTTATTCAGGACAGTACTAAATAAAAAATAACATGCAATTTTCATGATCCCTCTTATTTTGTTTCAGTTATGAACATTTTGCACATTCTGCAAGGGGTATGTAAACATATGAGCATATATATCTATATATATATATATATATAGATAGCTAGATTTATGCATAGCACTAAATATACATTTACATATTTATATATTTACATATTTTTGTGTGTAAATATGCAAATGTACATTTAGTGCTATGTATATACACTTTTTATAGTCAAAGGATTTTTAATTATGTTTAAAAAAAATATATATATGGTAGAGCTGTCATGCACAATTTACACACATATTAGCAGTCCTATATATCAAAGCATTCAACAGAATCAAGAAGTTATGTTGGGATAAGAAGACTCTATTTCCTTCTCAGTACACACACCTTGATTGACAGAACAAAAGACTCTCAGCACGTCCTCTTATCCTGCTAGTGAACCTGTAATTAAGGTCTTAATGAGTGCTATCTTTATGAGATTGCATGGTTGGCGTGACCTCTCACTGTGGGCTGCATCAGGTAGCACCCTGTCATTCTGACCAATGCTCTCAGGTCAGTGCTAATGCAGCACTAGCACTGTGTGGAAGCCGTCAGAGCCCAATGGAGAGCAGGGGCTCCTGAGGTGTCTTTTTCATAGGGGCATCCCAAACCCTCAGCAGGACATGAGGGGGGGGGGGGTCTGTTATAATCCCCTGCCATTCACTTTCTATGCTAATAGCTGTGGGCTAATGAGGGGGTGACCTCACTCTGAGGTTAACATCAGCTGACCCTGACACGGCTAAATGAGAGGGGCCTGCAATGGATTACATGCAGTATCATTTGTGTTTTGTTGCATATAAAATGAGAAAAATATTTTTTTATGTTGATCAAAGATAATTTACACTGACACGCACACAGCTGACATGATGACACAGCAAAGCAGAGCAACATGCTAAACTCCATGTTTATACTTAGTTGTGCTTTTGTTCATTATTTTGCGTACATATAAAGATTATATATTTGAATTGTTAAACGTACATGCATAACTTGTCCTGCACCATTTGTGCTACAAACATCAACGATACACTTCCTCAACACATGACTTGTTGAAAAGAGAGGTGCTATTTATTTTACAACAGTTCTGATGTACACTGTTAACTGGCAAAAAGTCCCATAGACTTGCATTGATAGAGAGAGTCGCCATATCTGACAAATAAATGTGTATTGGACAAATAAAGTACCATTGGAATCAGGGGCCAGTCTCATAAATGTAGTCACCACGTTAAGACTGTCTTAAGAACTAGTTTGACTTACTAGCAGTTAACCATTAATCTGTCTAACTTTTTGGATTCAAGACCAATTTATGTTTCTATAATAATATTAAACAGCATCTAATAGGGCATTTAAAATAGTGTAAAAAGATTAATAAAATAAAATAATAAATCTAATAACACATCTAGTATATATATATATATATATATATACAGTATATATATATATATATATGTATGTGTATATTATATATATATATATAAATAAAAAAAATAGTATAAAATGACTAATAAAATAAAATAATGCTAAATATACTACTATTACTAATACTACTACTAATAAATATAATACACACACACACACACATATATATATATATATATATATAAAACTTTAAAGGCAATATGAATGACTATTAAATTAACTTCAAAAAAGCAACTAATAGGTGATTAAAAATTGTCTAAATATATGTGACCCTGGAGCACAAAACCAGCCTGAATTTGCACAGGTATATTTATAGCAATAGCCAAAAATACATTGTATGGGTCAAAATGATCGATTTTTCTTTTATGACAAAAATCATTAGGATATTAAGTAAAGATCATGTTCCATGAAGATATTTTGTAAATTTCCTACCGTAAATATATCAAAACTTCAGTTTTGATTAGTAATATGCATTGCTAAGAACTTCATTTGGACAACTTTAAAGGTGATTTTCTCAATATTTAGATTTATTTGCACCCTCAGATTCCAGATTTTCAAATAGTTGTATCTCAGCCAAATAATATCCTAACAAACCCTACATCAATGAAAAGCTTACTTATTCAGCTTTCTCAATTTTGAAATTGACACTTAAGACTGGTTTTGTGGTCCAAGGTCACATTTAACAATAATAAGGGTAAACAGCATTTAACAATACATGTTTCCATTATATATTCAAATAATTATAACCTTCATTGTAAAAAATGATGATTCTATGCCCATGTGTAAACATTTTGTTTTTGATGTCAAAATCAAGTTTTTTTTGACTAATCTCTCGCCTGAAAAACCACATCATGTTGCATTTTTTCCAAAACTCTCTCTTTATCCTTAGACAGACTCAAATGTCACGCCTTGTTACGCGAAGGCTGTTGGAATCCCTGCTTGTGAGTAACGCATCAGCATCAGTCCGGCTGATCTCTTCCTGTGGCCTATTCTCCGGCTCACGATACTCCCCTAATCATGACAAGTGTCTCTCTTGTTCGCATCATTAGTTTAGCCTGAGGAGAGAGTTTGTAATTGAGGTCCCTTCTCTTCTGTGTGAAGTTCATTAGGAAGTTAATTCTCACAGTTTGGAGGAAATCTTTGAAAATATTTCCATGTATATATTTATAGTCATATAAATGTAATCAATGATAAAAAATCTTAATATTACAAAATAATATTACAAAATAATATTACAAAATTTCTATTTCAACAGCAAATAAATATTGCTTAAACAGTATTTTAAAATATATGTCAGTTAAATGAAGTGTTATAGTGTTAAGTGATAAGTGAAGTGTAAGAAATATTCATTAAAATTAATATTTAGTATTTATTATTTTAGATTTTACAATTAAAATACAGGATAAAATTAAATATAAAATGAATGTAAATAAAAGGACAAATTAAAAAAAATTTTTTTTTTCAAATACGTGCCAATTAAATGAAGTGTCTTCAACATCTTGTGGCACTTATTTTATATGCGAGTGTATTGGAGAGTGTGTGTCTACATAAAGCAATAGTGCCCTTTGTGTGTGTGTGTGTGCATGTGTGTGGTGTTTCGAGCACTCAAACATTACCCTAAAGTGGCTCAACACAGTTCTGTGTGTGTGTATGTAGAGTGCTCTCTCATTATCTGTCCGAACTAAAGAGCATTCACCGGAGAGGCCGTGCCCTGCTCTTATTTACTGACACACGAAAACCAAAGGTTCCAAACAATATCGAATGGATTCCTTTATCCTCACAAGTGCTCGCCATCTCCTCCACCTTTGAATGTCCCCCCTTTTCAGATATCTGCATGGAAGAAAAAAAAGAAGAAGAAGAAGAAGAAGAAGAGGAGAAATTTACGACAAAAGGATATCCTCAACTTTCCTCTGAGGCCCCCCTTGCGAAGATAGAGGGCCTAGTTTAAGACCTTTATTTGTGTAAAACCTCTCATTAACTCCGCTCATGCTGTCTCCCTCGGCCTGCCGTGGCTTAAGTAGCGCGCTTTGTAAAAAAGCTACCAATTAGTCACCCATCAGCTCCAATTAGAAGAGACAAAACCTGTATAAAGATAACTGGACGAGAGCGGGAGGGAGGCTGCGGCCCATTCGCTGCACCGGGGCCCTTTCAGCGCCGAAGGTCCCCTCCTCACCTTGTTTCTCCTTCTCTACCTCTCTAAGAGCCCAGTGTTGTGGAGATGGGAAGCCAGGCCTCCCAGGAGTCTCAGAAGGAGGGCTATTCAGCCCCTGTACCTGTTTACGGCTTCTAAAGCGTTGGGCTTGCACACAATCGGCCTTTGTCCTCCCGGTGCTTCCTTTAACTTAGGCCTCAACAAGAGCAAGCTTTCACTAGCGCTCTCTTTCTTTCGGCGGATTGAAGAGGGGAAAAAATGAGCTGAAGGAGTGGCATTCGCCTCATTAAAATTTAATTTGCACTGTCCTGTAATTACATGGGAGGGCAACAATGTATTTCTTCCCCTCAATGAAGGTTTTTGGGGCAGTTAATTTGGCGCTTGCATTTAATCTCTTAAAGGCATTAATTAGCGCGGAACGAAACCCTAATTTCCTCTGTCGTCGCTGGAAGATTTCCCCTCCCGTTCTTCCATGGCGAGCGAGCGCCGTTAATAAAATTACCTCATTAATGACTTTTATTCCAGCACAGTGACTCATTCAGGATCTGCCATTAAGCATTAGCTTGATGCTGTTTGAACGGGGCCCGGGCAGGGGGCCCCAAGGAGTGGTCACATTCACTTTCACTTGTGGTTTTTCCTTCATAGTGGGCAGTTCTAAATAATGAGGGAGGCAGCCAGTGAGATATAATTAGGAACAAGGGGGCACTTCAGCAAATATTTAAAATCTTTTAAGGCTGGCTCTTGTACACTGTCCATTAATTACTTCCAGATGGGATTTCAGGGAATATTTCGAGCTGAATGATGTCCTGTTTACCTCCCCCACCCCGCCCAGCCCCTCTTCTTCTAATCTTAAGAGCTTCTTGTTTGTTTCATGCCGCTTTCTTTCCTTTTTGGGATAATAATGTTAGTGCGTTAAACGTCAAGGGCCCAGAATTAACTTGATGACATCATTTATTGGGTAAGAGAATAACTTACATTAATAGCTTTATTAGCACAGCATTTCTGTCTCTTAAAGGGACAGTTCACCCAAAAATGAAAATTCTGTAATAATTTTCTCACCCTCATGTATGGAAGCCCATTTCCGCCATGAAATAATTAAAAAAAGCCTTAAAAAGTCGAAATTAAGACATACTTATGTCATAATTATGAGAAAAAAGTTGAAATTTAGATAAAAAGTCAAAAGTATGACACAAGTCATAATTATGAGATACAAAAGTCAAAATTATGACAGACTTAAGTCATAATTATGAGAAAAAAGTCTAAATTATGACTTCAATCAAAATTATAACTTTAAATGTAATAATTATGAGATAAAAATCAAAATTACGACATTAAAAGTCATAATTATGAGATAAATCGAAATTATGGCTTTAAAAGACAAAATTATGACTTAAGTCATAATTACGAGATAAAAAATAAAGATAAAAAAATTATGACGTATAAAGTCATAAAGTCACAAAGTATAAAGTTGAAATTGAGATAAAAAGTCAAAATTATAAAATTGAGATAAAAAGTCAAAATTTTCTCCAATATCTTTATATTTGAATAATAACTGTTGGGAAAAAACGTGCATATATATATATATATATATATATATATATGCACGCATGCACGCACGCACACACACATATATATAGTAAACTATTTTTTAATAAATTACCCCATCAAGCTGGACATGTTTTACATGGGGTTAAAAGCTCAATAAATTCTTTATTTTCCCCTGAGAAATAATGGTGGAAATATTTTACAGTTTTTTTCTTCTAACTAAATATACATATTCACTTTCAAAAAAGTGAGAAATACTCACTGGAGTAAAAACGTGACAACTAGCCACGGTCTCCCTGATATATCATGCTACTGAAAGATTACCATAGTACACACAATCAGACACATACATACATATAAATGTTCATACAATGTGATCAAACACTTGCATGTTAGTACAATTCAGCTAAGCCAGCTAAACACCAGCTTGTTCAAGCTGGTAGACCAGCTAGACCAGCTTAAACCAGCCAAGACCGGCAAAGCGCCATAGTTCGGTTCAGGTTTTTCAGCATGTTGAACCAAATCAAGTCATCATCCCAGCAGCATTGGTGGGATAATTACTTCAGTGGAAACAAATCTAAACAGGGATGGACTTCAATTACAGCCTGGGGAACTGGGGCGCAAAACTTCTCAAAAGAGAGACATGGAAAGGGTGTCAGGCTTTTGAGAGGAGATAATTGGGACCAGATCTGAACATGGATTGATTTTTGGGGATTGTGCCACTCGGAAAGCAAGCCAAGGCAGTCTTGAATGAGCTTCACTGTGCCAAATAACCCTTGTGAATGGATTGAGATGGAAAGGGGGAGTTAGTTGTTCATCTCAGCTACATCTCCATCTAAAATAACCAGAGGCTCTGAAATGTCAAAATAAGTTATTATTAGTTATTAAGCAATTGCTCCATGTTTTTGGCTTATGTTTAGAATTAGGCCTAAAAAAAAAAAATCAAGGAAAGTAAATTGTTCAACCTGACTGAATGTGTTTGGAAAGGTGGCATGAGAGGCTATAAACACTAATTCAAGCTGTCTCTATTGTCTATTTTACATTTATTAGATTTAATTGAGTGAGTGAAGTGCTTACAAAAGGCATTTTGTGTTTACTTCACGCTCCACCTGATTATTTATCTCATTAGGAGGCGGGAAATGAAGACACAAAGAACAATGGTACTCAGTGACCTGTGCAGTATTAGAATGAAGTGATAAATTGACTCAGGTCACAACACATTAGCATGATCACTTCTCACCAGTTTTCATTTAAAGGTTTGTCATTATCATCCATTATCTACCACAGGACGGGACAAAGTCTGGAGCTTGTGTGTTGTTGCTGCCATCTTGTGGGCAACACTCACCTCACAGCATTATATGCAATATTATACAGCATTATAATACACCACTGATGCCATCTAGTGGTTAAATAGCCACACAACAAAGAGTGTGCAATAAAAAAGGCAATAAAAAGAAATCAAATAAAGTCCAGGCAGAGTATATATACACTTGTAGAGTGAAGTAAAGTAAGGTAAAGTAAAGTAAAATAAATTAAAACCAACTAAATGACAAAACATACAAGAATGAAGAATGTATGTTTTCCTCTTCTATTTAAGTAGGTTAAATTTAGTCTTTCTAATTCACTTTCTATTGACTATTTTAACATTATTCGTGGTTGTCCTTTTGTTTATATTTTTATTGTATTTCAAATTAATGTGCATAATTCTCAAAAAATATCAAGGTCCTCATGTTACAACTACATATACATCATGAATTATAAAATTATAAATAAACTGTAATATAAAATGGCATGGGAAACACTGACTTTAATCGTTTCTTTGCAATTAAACCGTGTAATGTGGATCTATTTTTCATTCACAATTTGCAAAGGAGATCAAGTACCACAAAAATAGACATCTAATTCTCCTTATGAGTCATTCTTTAATAACAAGTAATGTAAACATACTGGCCATTTCCAAACTTTCATAGTAATCGTTTCACTTGGTCAAATCAAAATATTGTCTTTGCGTTCACACAGTACTCACAGCTCAAGTTGTTCTTGTCTCATTGGAAAATGGTGTTTTGATGAAGTCTGTATAACTGGCCTACAGGGTGAACTGTTGTTGGCTGGTTACTTCAGACAGCTTCTCTTCATGGGCCATTACTGAGCGGCTCTCACAGGGATCAGTACAATTTAACCATGAAATGTGGAGGGGAAAACAGTGTCAGAATCAGTCGGGTGCCCGATGGTGGGAATATAGATAAGAGTTCAGTCAAGCATGTTTGGATCTGATTTACAAGCTTCAAATGGAAGAATTAACAAGTTTAGTACTGCAACCTCAACTATGATAAATGTTTATAGAACAAACTGATTTTACATTATATTCAGGTTATGCAATGTACTTCACCTGACCTTGTATTGATTATAATGAGAAATGTTTCATGAGCAGCAAATCAGCATATTACAATGATTTCTGAAGGATCACGTGACACTGGAAACTGGAGTAATGATGTCACACAGGAATAAATTACATTTGAAAATACACTGAAATATTATTTATTTTAAATTGAAATAATATTTCACAATATTACTGCATTTTTTGTTAAATAAATGCAAATATGATGAGACTACTTTTTAAAAACATAAAAAAATTGTACCGACACAAACTGTATATTATTCTAATATAATTTAATTTTGTGTAAAAATGTCTCTTAACTAATAAGTCCAATTAAATTCTAAATGAACAAAGATATAATAGCAGATATTACCTGTGATTCATTTGCCACACTGGAAATGGAAGGTCAAGGTAAAAGCACCAAGTACTCAGCGGTATTCCACAGGGATCGGTATTCGGGCCACTTTTATTTTACCTCGTGTTCCAGTTTTACAAGGCTCTCAGAGTGTTAACAGACAGTCTGTCCTTGAGTTCCTTAGTCATGTCAACACCTATAGAAAACAGAACCTACAGAAGATGCAGATGCAGCTATCCATGATCTTGTTTTCCTCAGCGATAAATGAGTGTACAGGCAGGTCAAATGGCAATGACGTTCCATAGCTGTGAACCGCTTCATGAACTGTGAGGGGAAAATACAAAGAGGAGAGAGGTGAGAAGGATGGCAAGGTGTTTTATAGCTGAGGATGACAGAGAAAAACAGAGCTGTTGAAAATGACTGAATCATGGGTGTGAATTGAATTGAATGTTTTGAACAGTGCCTGCTTTCATAATGTTGATTTGTTGGCCTGGATTTGAAGTGTGGCTGAAAGAGTAAACTCACAGAAACTTCTAAATTGAAATCAGTTTTGTATGTAGACATAGTTTGTATTCATTACGCGTTCATAGAAGCTAAACAAATCTATACAGTGTGTGATAATGCAATTCTAATCATCAGGGGTTAATGGCGCACATGCATTCAAATCGACTAGATTATAAAGAGTGTTAACAGACAGTCTGTCCTTGAGTTCCTTAGTCATGTCAACACCTATAGAAAACAGAACTTACAGAAGATGCAGATGCAGCTATCCATGATCTTGTTTTCCTCAGCGATAAATGAGTGTACAGGCAGGTCAAATGGCAATGACGTTCCATAGCTGTGAACCGCTTCATGAACTGTGAGGGGAAAATACAAAGAGGAGAGAGGTGAGAAGGATGGCAAGGTGTTTTATAGCTGAGGATGACAGAGAAAAACAGAGCTGTTGAAAATGACTGAATCATGGGTGTGAATTGAATTGAATGTTTTGAACAGTGCCTGCTTTCATAATGTTGATTTGTTGGCCTGGATTTGAAGTGTGGCTGAAAGAGTAAACTCACAGAAACTTCTAAATTGAAATCAGTTTTGTATGTAGACATAGTTTGTATTCATTACGCGTTCATAGAAGCTAAACAAATCTATACAGTGTGTGATAATGCAATTCTAATCATCAGGGGTTAATGGCGCACATGCATTCAAATCGACTAGATTATAAGACAAATATTGTTGTAGTTAAATGTATTATATACACTACTGTTGAATTGTCAGCATCATTACTCCAGTCTTTAGTGTAACACGATCCTTCAGAAATTATTCTAATATGCTGATTTGCTGCTCAAGAAATAGTTCTTATTATTATAAATGTTGAAAGTAGCTGTGCTGCTGGACATTTTTGTGGAAACAGTTATACATATTTTTCGGGATTCTTTAATGAATAGGACAGAATTGATTTAAAGCCGTTTTTGTAACAGTGCAAAAGTTTTTACTGTCAATTTTGATGAATTTAATGCACTCTTGTTGAATAAAACTATAAATTTCTTTCAAATAATAATAAAAAAATTGACTAAATGATAATGCGTGGCACATTCTATACTTTTGCAATGCTTAATATTTGAAACAACCCAATAAAATCATCAGTCTTTCAGAGACTGAAGTTGGAAAACACTCTTTTTAAGAATTTTAGTTCTTCTTAAGTGTTCCCTTAATCTTCAGAATCTTTTTTCCTAATCTTTTTTTTCAACTACAAAATATTCTTAACTTTTTTTTAGTTAGAAAAATAAAACAACATTTAAGAAGAATTTTATTTTTAATGTTCCGTGAATCCGGCCCCAGAACAAGATAACCATGGTATATGTAACCTGTTAGGTATCTGGTTGACAAATGACATGTTCAAAACGCCCAAAATACAAAATGTACATCCTTTATGTTATAAAAATAGAAATTTCATACAATGAAATACATTCAGCCTTTTTTTCAACGAGTATACAGTTAAATAGCAGTCATTCTGTGATATTTACACTACTCATTCTCTCTATAATCAGTTCTTTCTTTCAGTTCTGGCACTGTTCCAGGGCAATCTTAAATTGGCCAATCTGGATTATTTAAGGTCCGGGGCAATTTCCTTTTCCTGGTGCTCTTAGACGGGATCTGGGGTTTGTAGTCTTCTCCAGAGCCAAAGTCCAGGCTTTCCTGGGTGTCCCTCCAATTGTCCGGGGCAGATGGGAAATCCTCTACGGAGTGCAATGGTCTGCTGAACACTTTGTTCTGCAACTCTGCGATGTCGTTACGAATGTCAGCCATCATGAGTAACAGGAAGTCAAAGGATCCTGGCGGGCCCTGAAAACACAAACACACTCATCATCACATGAAATTCTAGGTTGCTGGAGTATGAGTTATCCCACACCTACAGGATTAACAGAAATGGGCATTAAGCAATCAAGTAAAATACAGATGAGTCACATTTTCAACATACTGTCTGTCTTTCTGTATATCTTCCTGTATGAGCTGTTCCTCCCTTCCTGTTGAGCTTGGATACTTGATTTACAGTAACTTTTCAGAGTTTAGATTTCTTTAAACACTGTGTACACCGGAAGTGATTGCTGTTGCACCATAGCAGCTTGCAGTTGTCTGCACTGCCATCAATTACGGTTAATTAAGCTAAATACATGAATAATAAAACTGTAAGTCTTATAATTTAAATTAATGTAAATATCACATTTTAAAATTAATTTACTTTGAACATTCTAAGGATTTGGCTAAAATAATGCATGCAAAATCACTGAAAATAGGAAAACAAAAAATATTTACCCATTATTCCAATTTCCTATTTTTTGCATGCATGCATTATATATATATATATATATATATATATATATATATATATATATATATATATATATATATGTTCACGGAGAGGTAGTAAGCGGCCCAGATGTTTTTGATTTGCGAATACAAAGCCACAAAAACTTTCTATACAAACATGTAGGCTAATAGAAGTGCACACATTATACATGGATCAACCTTGAACTTCTGCATTGGAAAAGTGTGCTTATGTAGGCCTGAAACCTAAATATGTGAACATAAACGCTTCTGGCTAAGCTAGCTCGGTTGTGTTGTGTTCTGAAATGTCTGAAGGTGCAATTCATAAAGCGACACAGGTATGTTCTGAATTACTGGTGTTGATTTGAAGGCTGTGAAGAGTACTTCTAGCCAGTTTTCTCTTGTAGATCAATTACGGACAATCAAGGGACAATCAATCTGCTTAAAGTTAGTTAAACTGTTGACATATTTATTGCTAGCTACCTGAATAATAACATCCGGTTTATTGCACTGACTAGAGGTGTAACAATACACTCATGTCATGATTCAGTTCGATACTTGATATTGATCTCTCAATACCTTAAACAAAGCTGAAATGGTTTAAATAGTTTTTTTTGTAATTTTTACTTCTTAAACTTATAATAAACAGTTAACAAAAGCACTGTTCATTAAAAAGTTACATTTTGGTATTACCGTACATGAGGAATGGACTACATACATTTAAAAAATGTTAAATAATTTTTTATGTATATATTTTAATTTTCTCTCTCTCTCTCTCTCTCTATATATTATTAAATGTTTTTTACAGTGTCCTTGTTACACGCTACATGTAATTACTACAGTAACAACTATAAATTATGCATAAAATTACATGCAACTAGCTTTAAACCAGACCTTAATCCTAACTACATTGTAACAAGGACACCTTAAATAAAGTGTAACCTTAATTTAATGATAATAATTGATTAACATGAAAGCTCAAATGTGTGACCTTCTTGGTTTACCTTATTTTATGTTTAATTAAATCTGTCCAAACTTTCATTTTGAGTGAACTATACACAATACGTACATCATCAATACATATTTCTGCAGTTTTGTATTGCAATATATTGTGAGAATATATTGTTACACCACTAGAATAGTGTCAGGATCATGGACTGTCTGTCATGTTTTGCCCCGGTTTCTGTTCCCTTATTTGGTCATGCTCCTGTCCTCATTTTGTTAATTAGTTTCATTAGCTATCCCATGCACCTGTGTTTCCCCAATCATCCCCTGTATTTAAGTCCCAGTCTGTGCAGTCTGTCTCTGTCAGGTCTACGTGTGTTGCTCAAGCTCCTGTTGTGGATTATTCCCAGTGTTTCTTCGATTAAAGACTGTTAAATGCTTCCTCGTGACTCCAGCGTGTTCCCTGAACAGCATAACGTGACAAATAAGACATTTGAAGGCAACTTTTTACCGCCGCAGTAATGCAAAAAATCATATACGTAATGCAAAATGCAGTAATGCAAAAAATATCATATATGAACTCATATGCACTTGCAATATCTCGAACATTTGCATATACATTTGTATAATTGTGAAAAGAATGATTCTGGTTTCATTTTTAGTTATGTATTTGAATGTAGAAGTTGTCTATAAATCAGTCTCCAAGCCTAGCCTAGTTGGCTTTAAAAGACCTACCTCAATTCTTTTAACTTTTTATATAATATTTAGCAAAAACAGTCCATTTTTTGGTACTGTTTTAAGACCATGAGCTAGCAGGTAATGGTTAGACTTGAGAGTGAACGACAGTACTGTACTATGCTTGATATCTTTAAAATATCTGTAGTTCACAAACTCTGAGAGAGTTATATAAAAATATACAATGATATGGTAAAATACATATATGATATCAAAGCTTTAATATACCATGATTATCAATGGTGAATTGTGAAATCCCTCTTTGTAATTTTCCTCAATATTTGGACTAATCATATTTGCCATTTCAAGAACGTAATAATGGTGTTTTGACATTCTAAAATATCTGCAACTCGTCCTGCCATCTATGATGTCATATTTGACCAGACGCCATCCAAGAGTTTATTTCATTAGCGATCGGTCACCATTGATCTTAAACATCTTTATCCTGTTTTTCCAAATATTTGAATTCCACACATGGAAAACAGCCCTTGGCCACAGCTTTGAAAAGTAGTGGACAGAGATAAAGATAGACAGAAAACATACCGTACCTTCATGCCATCTCTCCCTGGAGCCCCGGGTGGACCCTACGAACACACACAAAAACATCCCGATTAAACACACAACCATACATATCTATTAAAATTACTGGACTTTTCCCCCATCAAATATATAGGTTTAATTTTTTATGACTGCATAAGGAAAAGATGTGTACTTTATACTGTATTATACATTTATTTATCCCAATTTTTATCAACAGTTTGCCTTTCAATATGTAACAAATCAATTTATAAAATAAACAAATATTCCATGTGGTCTCTCAATTAATATGAAGTCATGAAACAGCAAGCAAATCACTAGAAAAATGCAGTTTATAAAAAGTCTTTATTGTGCTGTAAAAAAGTTTATTAATGAAACTTGCAGCTTTAGAATTGTGATAAATAAATACATGCATACATAACATACACACATATTTAAAAGTACCTAAAATATACAATTGTTCATGTTTAAAATTTCAGTTTAGAAATATGATATAATCGTTAAAAAAATATTTATCTTGCTGTACAAATATGATCTAATTCAATAGAGAAAAGAGAATTGTACATATAGAAAGAACCTAAAATATTCAGTTGTTCATGTTTAAAAAGTTAAGTTTAGAAATACAGTAATGTGATTGTTAAAAAAAATGTGATGTTAAAATTGAATTAAAAAATATTAATGAAACTTGCAGCTTTAGAATTGAAATCAATCAATAATATACAGTTGTTCATGTATAAAAAGTTCAGTTTAGAAATATAGCAATTTGATTGTTAAAAAATGTGATTGTTAATATAAAAATATTTATTAATGAAACTTGCAGCTTTAGAATGGTCATAAATAAGTAAATAAATAAATAATATAAAATTGTTTAAAAGTTCAGTTTAGAAACACAAATGTAACGAAGTCTATCATGCTGTAAAAATATTATATTGTAAATACCTTTTTATTTTAAATGAATGAATGAATGCATGAATTTATGCTTAAAGATTCATCTCTGAAAAGGCTTCATAAAATAGCTTTTTTATCTGACCAAAACCATATGACAGCTAAAGGCCAAACTAAGGACCCTAGGCTCTCCAAGACAGACATATTTATATTCATTGAATTATAGATTTGATGGTCCTATTCATTCAACTCTCAAATATTTTCACACATCAAATCATGCCTGTCAAGATCTCTAGGGCAGATCTGAGCCATATTTGTACCAGAATGGAAAACATGATTCATCAATCTAAAAATACGGCATTGAATTCTTCATGCGGGTGATTAGAGAGAGCTAGTTCTGGGCCGGCAGCAACGTCAACAGTCCTTTAGTAAAGACACCGAGGGCATGCGTTCACGGCCGGAGCGGTTGTGACAGACAGGGGAGGCCCATAACTACACATGACTTATATTTATGCACATGCAAAACACTACAAGATCCCACAGACGCAGCTCCTTAGCCAGCGTTTTCCAAAAACACTGCATAACTTCTCATTTATCAAATTAAGAACTGAATCTTTGAGCACTCTTGAACTAAATTCACGTTATGAGCTACGACTCCAGAGCATTGAAGGGCTCATGTTTCTAGGATTCATAAATTACTGCAATACTTCAGCAGTATTTTTCTTCATTGACGACTTGTGCTTCAGCGATGAGGTCCAATGCATTAAAAGCAAAAGGTCGACTGTATCGGACGGGTTAACAGTCGGCCTCAAGAAGCACTCAGGCCAAAGAAAGCAACCCATGTGCAGTAACGCAGTCAGCCTTTTCCCTGTTATTGCCATTATCATTTGTCAACATCCAGAGGTAGGATGAATGCTGTGCTCTGGTATATTGATAAATGTAATGTTTCTACACACACAAACTATAAGAAAAGTTTGGCACACAACCAGCTTTCTGGTAGGAAATATATCAAGCAACAATCAAAAAGAACAGGATCAAACATGATAACGGAGGACAGAGTTAGAAGAAAAGAACAAAAAAGGAATATGAAAGTGCTTCCTGTTACCCGTCCTAGTTTCCACCCCACCTGCAAAGACGCCCCCCTTCAGAGAGTCAGAGGTCAGCCAGCTGAAGGTCAGGGGGTTTGGGGGACACGTGTTCAAACGGCGGCCCAGGCGGAGGTGACCCAGCTAGGCATGAGTCGATAGCAAAATCTGGAAAGCTAAAAATGCAGCTAGACACTTGCTATTAAAGTCACATCTCTACTAAATATCAACTAACTAAATAAATATTAAGTAATTTAAAGTAAATTAAAAAAATAATAGATGTATTAATTTATAACGTTAACATTAAAATTTATTTATTAAAATTAAAAATAAAATAATTGAATAATAATATATGTAAAATTATTTATTAATACAAAAACATTAGGTAACACTTTAGTATAGGGACCAACTCTCACTATTAAGTAGTTGCTTATTAGCATGCCTATTATTAACATATTGGCTGTTTATTAATGCTTATAAAGCACATATTCTGCACAACCATATTCTACATCCCTAATCCTACCCAATATCTAAATTTAACAACTACCTTACTATTACTATTAATAAGCAGCAAATTATGAGTTCGAGGCAAAAGTTGTAGTTAATGGTTTGTTAATGGCGATAATTCGACTTTAAAATAAAGTGTGACCAAATATTATATTATATGATATTATATTAACATTAAATATTAATAGTTAAAGTTTCAAAGTGCCTAAAGTGTTAACGTGATATTTTATAAACTTCTATGACACTTTATGAACTTTCCAATCTCTCATTTATTTAAAGGGGTCATATGATGCGATTTCAAGTTTTCCTTTCTCTTTAGAGTGTTACAAGCTGTTCGTGAATAGATAAGATCCCTAAAGTTGCAAAGACTAAAGTCTCAAACCCAAAAAGATAACTTTATAAAAGTTAAGACTGGTCCACGCCCTCCTAAAATGCCTCGTTTAAACACGCCCCCACATGTGTGGGAAGATTTGCATAACACCGCCCAAATATTCACGCAAAGAAAGAAGGCGTAAATTTATTGATGCTGCCACAGCCGCAGAGAGATGCTGTGTGTTTCGTTGCGAAAGCGAAAATACTTTGTTTGGTCTTCTAAAAGAGGACACGACTAGAAATCAGTGGTTAAGTTGTATTTACAACACTGTTCCAGAACAGTTCAACCCAAATATTCAGATGTGTCCAGCGCATTTTATGGAGGACTGTTTCCTGATCCTGGGAGAGTAACACTACAATGCCGGCTGTTCTGACTCACAGTCTGTAAGTAGGTTTTCATATTTAAAGAATTTGCCACTGACAATTCAAACATGAGTTTTGAGCAGTGTAGAGTAGCGCTTCTTGTTTGTCATTTCTCCGATCACAAATGCAGACATGGTTTTATATTTACGCGGCGCGATGCAACGCAATGCGTAAAAAGACCATATAAGTCATTATAATCCATAATTATGTCCCCACTGGATGCAACAAATGCCTCGTTTATAATGGGTTTTAATGTTTTTGTCTCGTCGCTCCGGGACACAGCATCACAGTATGGTAAGGGGCGTAACATTCCCGTCACACGCTTGAGGTATTCGGCCAATCACAATGCACTGGACAGCTGGCCAATCAGAGCACACCTCGCTTTTCAGACCGATGAGCTTTGTAAAAATCGACGTGTTTCAGAAAGGCGGGGCATAAAGGACAAACAACAACGTACAGTATGTGGAATATAATCAGTTTTTTTAACCTTAAACCGCATAAACACATTTCATTACACCAAATACACCAAATAATGTTCTATTTAGCAACATCATATGAGCCCTTTAAATGAAAAATGTAATAAAATGTTTTATGATTTTTATGTTTTATGATTTAAAATGTATATATTTCTTAATTGATAACATTAATATTAAAATGTATTAAAATAATATAAAAATATTAATACAATTAAATTACAATTAAAAAAGTAATACAATTATTTAAATACATTGAAATAGTAATGTTATAAATTAATAAATGTATTAATATTTAAATATTTTGAAATGCCATTTTTATGAAAATGCCAAAATAAAGTAAGAATGTTGGTTTAATTGAACTTAAAGCCACTTCCATACTTTATTTAAATTTAAAATGTAATTTAGTTAAATATTAATATTTACTAATTAATGAATTAATTGAGTAATATAAAAATATTTAATAATAATACATGTATATATGTATAGCCTAAATGTGTACAAGCATATTTGAGTCAGCTCTGCTTTCAAAAAAAAAATCTTATATCTTATATATTAAAAATATCACAGACATTGCTGCATACATGTAAAAAGAAAAAAAATAATAAGTGTGATTGGATTTTTAAAAATTATTATTTTAAATTTGGTCAACTTTCAAATGTGGTCCTAAATTAAACATCAAATCTGTTCTAATTGCCTGTGATTGTGCCATCACAACTCAAGGAAGAATGTAAAGTCTGTATAACAATGCCCTGCAACCACTCCACCACACCCTGGCATCATGGTGGCAGCTGTATGCTCAAGCAATCACTACTGACATTTGTTGTTGAATTGTACTCTAATGATATAATTCGCATGAATGATGGGATGTTACTGTAAGCAGTCTTTGAAAATGAGACAGCGTATATCTTTTTTTGGCAGGGTCACTTTGATATGGCACAATGATTAACATAAAAACTGTTAATGGTACTTCACGTCAAAAAAAGTGTGTCTTGGCAGAGCATTAAATGTAAACACAGTCAGTAATATCTTAAGTCAATGTAAACGATCAGGACATAAAAACGTGTGTGTGTCAAAATACTGGATCAGTCCATTAAGCCTTGCAGTGTTACAGTGTGATAAATTTGCACAATCTCTTTACATAAATCTAGATTTGTCCCAAGCAGACCAAAGCAACCGTGAGAAGCAGGATATTTTGTTGCACTCTCATTGGTCCAAAAGCCAACAACCACATATGCTAGAAGTGCGAACACTCTGAGTGTGATGATATGAGTGCAAATGAAACCGATCCTGCACCTGCTTATCCAGTTTCACTCTTACAAGGCTGCTGAAACTATTAAGAGCCTCCCGTAAAAGCAAACACGAAGTGGAATTGCATCCAAAAACAAAGAATTCCATGGCTATGAGAGCTCAAAACTGATTAAGTCCCAAATGAGACCAGACAGTACAGATTTACTCAGCGTTCGTGACCTTAGAGTAAAAATATTTCAAGTACAAATGCATCTGAAGTGTTTAAAGAAAACATTCAGTGACATTTCTAGTGTCAACAACATACCGGATTGCTCAGTAGATCTACAAATATCCACGGTCGTGAACTTAAGACATTGTCTCCAGAGGCTAGATACACACATATTGCAAAGTGATGGTTCGGCTGAAGAGGTTAACGTTAGAAAGTCTGCTGTGATTCACAGCGCTTGTAATTTGAGTGTGAAAAAGTGTGTGTGTGTGAGATGATAATTCATTATGTCCGTCGGTCTGGGGAAGAATGTGTGAAAGAGTAATGAGGGTTAACAGTCCATAACAGGAAGTGTAAAGCGTGTCACCGTCGAAAGCAACCACAGGTCAGTGAGCTGCAACACCTTCATGCTGTGTCTAAAATGAAGCTTGGCTCAATAAATCTGCAAATGCTGTGTAACAATGAAGATCAAGTGCAACTAACAATTAGGAAGTTACTCAGCATCTTAAGAATGTAAGTGTAATGCGATGTTTATCATCTTTACAGCAGGGGGGCTCAATCCTACTCCTGGAGGCCTGACTTCCTGCAGTGGTTATGTCTAAATGCCTGATCCCAGCAAGTTTAGATTTCCAGCATTAAGGACACACGTCACGTTTTCAAACACAACAATGCATCTCTATTAACTCTTACATCCACTTCTGAAATATTGAACTATGATAATCTGCTATTTTTAGCCAAAGGCTAAGTCTTTTCTGCCTGTGCGACAAAATTTTTTGTGCGGTCGCACTGGCGCGACCACCGCGTTGGTGAACTCATAAGCGCTGCAATTTCTGTTGCATATGAGAAACATCAAACGGCAAACGAAACTGAAAGCATAACGAAACGGCGCTTAGAGAGTATACTCGCCGCGTCAGAACGAGCGCGAAGGTGTGCGAAGCACTGTCACCATTAGTTTTTCTTTTCTTTTTGTTTTCATTTTTGAAAAACTTGTAGGCTATACAGTGCATGAAAAGCAAACTGGTGCTCTTCTGTTTCTTTTGGTGTATGACTCCCCCTTGTCTCGTATAAAAAGCACAATAATCGCAGCTGTCTGAAACAACCGCGGTTACATCAAATAATCGCGATTAGACGGTTATTTAATTATCGCGACAGGCCTATGTACAATAATAAAATACAATAATGTACAATGTATTTTTAATATGTGTACATATTAAAAATGGTTTTCCATAATTTAAATAAAACTGAAATATAAATAAAAAATTTAATAAAAAATTAAATTATTAAATGAAAATATAATACATGATATTACATCGTATTATGCACACAACTGAAATATAAATAAAAAGTAAAAAATAAATATTTGATGAAATGTCAACTTCAATGAAAATTAGAAATGTTGCCTTAGCAGTTAACTGAAATAAATTAGGTTAAGGTAAATAAAATGACTAAAAATAAAACTTAAATTAAAATAAACAAATGATAAATAGATATATAATAGATATTAAAAAAACTAACCAATACAAATGTCAAAAGCACATAACAAAATTACTAAGACTTAAAGTAAAATGAAAACTGAAAATATAAAAAATAAAAGCTAATTCGAATACTGTAATAATATAAAATAATACTAAAAGAACACTGATTCAATTATAGTTTTATATATTATTTTACTAAAATTGGTACATGAAAAAAAACATGATTTATTATTATTATTTTTATATTTTAGCTTATATCCACCACCTAGACCACCTGCACACACAAATAAAAAGCTTTTTTTTAACTGGGTATCTATCACTTTTCACAAAAATAAAAATAAAATAAAAAATAGTGCTTATCCTTTCAACATCAGCTTTACAGAAAAGAGTGTCTTAGTCCCCCCAGTGAGGCGACTATTACAAGAAACATTTTTTTTTGCAATTACTGTTTACTTTCATGTCATTTAGCTCCTTCAGGTGTGAACAGGCCTTTACTCAAGGTCTCAAGGGTCATTTAACAACGACAGGTCTGTGTGTTATACGAGCACTAGAAATAAACCTTAGAAGGAAAGTAGATTTCCAGGCATAGAATAGAGCAACCTCTGTATTATAGCCTTGAACCTGCTTTAGTACATCCTTTAGTAAATCATAATAGATGTGGACATCCATCTAGACTGATATTAAAGAATGTAAACCAAAGGCCACCCAGATGTCACAAAATAGATGCTGAGCCAAAGCAAGTTATCTTCATAGAGCTTAATGGTGCGGCAGAGACAAATGGCATTGGAAAACAACACCACTGCACCGTGTCCCACGCAAAACATCAAGAATTAATGGAGTAGTGCAATCAGATTGTATGCTTATGCTAGACTAATTATTATAGATGCAGGAAAATTAACTAGAGCACATTAGTCCTCAAATCTGACACTTTAGATACTGATTACAGCTGATAAGTGTTTAGGTTACTTATGAAGACTGATACGTACCACTGGGCCACGGCGTCCCTGTTTGATATGCGACAGGTCCGGTGAGGGCCCCATGGGCCCCATGTCGCCTCTAGGACCGGGCATGCCTGGTGGCCCCATTTGTCCTGGGGGACCAAGGGAACCTTTGGGTCCTGAGCTCCCTGAGAGAGACATAAAAAGAGACAGGTTTACAGAAGAGTGGCATTGGGAAAAGAATGGAGAAACAGAATAATAAGCAGCATATCAACAAAGCTCACCTGCAGGGCCAGGTGGCCCTGGAGATCCAGGTAAGAATGAGTGCGTCATCATCATCTTTTCACTGGTCATCTGTTTATTGACCTCTGTGTTGCACGGCAACAAGGCAATCTGATGAAAGAAGAGTTAAACAAAACACACAGAGCATTCAGGGACTCAGTGTTTCACTCACTATAGTACTAGACAAGACAACAGAAACATGACATACACTTTTTTTTTTTTGGTTCTGAAGCTCAAAAGAATCAAGAACACAAGATTTGCATTCAGTTTTATAGGAACAGTAACCCATAAATGAAAATAAATATCATTATTTGCTCCTTCTAATGCCAATCCAAACCCAAAATGTTGTTAATTCTTTGCTGTAAGAATCTTCAATAAAGAATCTTCATGCTGCAAAAAAATAAATACAAAATAAATAAAATAAAATACAAAATATAAAATAAAGAATATAAAAATAAAAGAAATGAATAAAATATAAAAATAGAAAATGAAATAAAAAAAAATGGAAAAGTAATATAAAAATGATAAAAATAAAATAAGTCACATAAAATTACAAATTATATAAAATAAAATGACTAGTAAAATTAAATAAACATGAAAAATGAAAATACAATAAAATGAAATACAATAAACTAAAAAAAATATATGATTTAGGAATAAAGACTACAAGCCACATATTACTTTTTTCATTTTATGGAATTTTTTGACAGACATGTCACTATGAATGATGTTTATATGGAAAAGAACTGCATTAAGATGTGACATATTCAGTGACATAATGGTGACTAAATTTGGTTAAACTATTCCTTTAAGAAAATGTATAAGGATGTTACTAATCATCTATCAGGAGGGGAAGGCTAAAATATGTAATATTAAAAGGTAGATAAAAGAATTATAATTTAAACCAAAGTAACGTGAGCATGTAATCTGATCTATAAACTGTAACATCTGTGTACATGCTGTTCGCAAAAACAGGAAATCTCTGAATTATTCAACTTGGTGGATGGACTGAGATCAGTGCCTGTCTTTTACAAGCCTTCTTTACAGAGTATTTCACTTCAAAGAACTTGCTGGAAGTATCCATTACCTTCTAACCTCTGAGCTCTGGACATCAGTACACACACACACACACACACACACACACACAGACCTTTGAGGTCTCGCCACACACAGTAGATACAGCCTTAGGCCTAGCGCATAAATCTGTTTAAGTGTCTGTGTCCAGCACTTTTGCAAGCAATTTAAATCTCATTTGTCATTGTTTCTGGTTTTGATTTGTGCTGGGTTCCTTGGACTGCACATATTTTAATCCCATGTTGCTCCGTGTGCCAATGTCAACCACAATGGTCAACCAGTGTCCATTAAACAGTGGAGTCAAATGCCTACATAGTAAACTACCTTCTAAGGCACAATCCTAACAGTCATTAAACCACATAAATGGCTAATTTGGTAAGAATGCTATACTCTGTACTCTACAATAGTTCATTTTGAATTTTACTTACATTTTATAATGATATTGTCAAGTACTGAATTGTATACTGACCACAAATTTTGTGAACTTTTTGATTTTTATTTATTAAATGTTTATAGGTTTTAATGTTGAAGATGCTTTTTAAGCTCACCAAGGCTGCATTTATTTGTAAAAAAACAAAAACAAAAAAACAGTCATTTTGAAATACTTGTAATTTTTTTTTCCATTTTAATATTTTAAAATGTAATGTAAAAAATGCACATATGTTATATGTTTAAAAATGTAATTTATTTCAGCTTGAATATTATTTTATTCTAAAAAGTTTGAAAGAACAGCATTTACTTTAAATGGAAATCTTTTGTAATATTTTCATCAGTCATCTTTATAGTCATTTTTGATCAATTTAATGCATGCTTGCTGAATAAAACTATTATTTCTTAAAAAAACACTTTCTAATCAAGTATATTTATTATCTTGGATTATTTTTTACTGAGCTTTTCTCATTGCATTCTGGGACTGCATTCTTCACAAAGACATCTTAAAAAGCAAATATAATTTCAGCTATTTAATGGATTTCAATAATCTAATCTATTCTAATCTAAATTATCATAATTACAGCATTTGCATTGGAAGATCGCTAGTTTTTGGAAGAGAACTTGATGAGGCAAAAGGTAAAGAAAAGAAAGAATTTCATTTCATTAAACTGAAATAACAAAAACATTAATAAATCTAAAAATAAATTAATAAATAAAACTTGAGCAAGCCAATATCTCCTCTTCCAAACAAAACAATGGGGGGGGAAGTTACAACAACGGTCAAAGAAACGATTCATAACAATCATATCAATGTTTTTGTTCTCCCAGAACCATAAGCCTTGCCTCACTCTCACTAGTTCAATACATTTTTTGCTCTCAATCTTTTTCCTCATAGTCTGCTGGACCACACGCACAAGAGCTATATATCACGCCGTGACCATGAGGGTGCTGAGTGGATTTGTTGACAGTCTCGCTTTGACTGCAGAACACTGACTCTGCGCCCTCAGCCCGTCTAAACCGCATCACTGCATTCAACGTGATTTACTAGCCTGCAGCAAGGACAGACATAAGTCACACTACCAGATCGCTCAGCTGTTCGGCCCGTGCTTTATTGCTTTTTATTTCGCCTGTAAAGTCACCAACACATCCCTGAAGACTTGTATAACCTGAGTCTGACTTGCTCGTGAAACATTGGCAGGTAGGTTCTTGTTGGGTCGACTCGCGTCTACGGAATAAAAACATGCATATAAAAGGAAATATGCTGCTTGTTTTAGCGAATAAGCCCAGCAGGTGGAACTGGAATAGGGCACCTTCTGTTTGAGTTGGAGAACGGTCATCTTCATCTGATGGAAGTCTTCACATGTGGCCGAGCACGTTCTCTCTTTCATGACGTTGTCTGACTTCTCAAACAGTGGAGCTGCAAAGAGACAACATGAATGTGGAAGTTAAGAAAGGTTGATGGACAACGCTAAAACGAATCAGCTGCTAAGCAAAAAAGTTAAAACATGATGGCAAAAGCTGAGAGAACTATTGATTATCAATACACATATTTAATGCAATACAAAAGTTCCCAATGAAAGCAATTAAACATTTTTTTTTAAATGGACTGTTGTACCCAATATGTGTCTATGTATTTTTATGCTTAGTGTAATGCATCTTAGTTTAGCAATATGGTAACATCAAATTTCAATGAAATCAGTGTTGACCTTTGTGAAAAAGAAGTACATTTAAGCATACTTTTAAAAAGAGTAATAATAAAGTTTAAAATAGTATACTTAAGAGTGAACTGAATGTAATGATTTCAGACACTCAATTGCATATTTACAATCAAGTTACAATATATTATAGTTAAAAATTATATTAAATACAATTAGTTAAGAGTGCTTCTTTGACTCGCTTAAGTATGCAATTTCAATGGCATTCCTTAGATTGTGTTTGAAATATTATATGTGCACTGTCAAATTTACTGACAAGCATTTCTTGGAAACCAAAATATAATTAATACAATTTCTACTGAAATGGTCATGTCTTTAAATATATATTTGTAATTACACAGTTGCAATGAAGCTGCAATTTAGTACATTTAAAATATATTTTTAATTATTAAAACAATGAAAAATGTACTTTTAAGTAAAACTTTCACTTTTTTAAAGTGCACTTTTAAATACACTTATATGGCCTTTTATTTCTTTCATATCATATCTGAAAGTAGAGCAATTCAACTAAAATACTTTTAAGATTGGGAATTCACAACAAGTGCACATTCAATACAATTAAGTGCACTTAAAAATGGGAATCTCCAATATGTGGCATGTAAGGCTTATAAGATTCCATAGACATCATGGCAGCTCTCAAGGTTTTGAAACAGAGCTAATGTTGCCATAAAACGGTGTCATAAACTTATAACAGGGATTTGAAGTCTTGCTCAAGGTCACAATGGAGGCTCACTCCATACATGCATCATCAGAAACATACTAGCTCCTGATCGGAATGTACTAACTACTGTCATTCCTGCCAGAAGTCTGCTGAGCTATATCACCATCACTCCTACAGCTTAGTTTGACTCACAGCCGATAACCTCATTTGATCCACACACTGTAATCTCAGTGGTCTGGAATTCCCAGAATTCCTTTTTCGTACATCTGGATTGTTGCAATCTTGTTTCGTGCTCAAATTGACCCAAAAGAGAGGAAACCACAGTCAGGAAACTCTGAATGACTGATACGCTCCACAAGAAAGCCTAAAAGATAGATGGACAGAGGAGTGGAGAGGAAGGAGTGATTGATGCTAATGCTAACCGCTAGCTTGTGTCCCAAGTCATTAACCGCGATGGGTCAGTGGACTTCCTGCAGGGAGACAGGAAGCAATGCCTTATAAATGTGTCAAACCAGAAGAGGCTGCAGAATGGATTATTTTTTTTTTTTTTGTAAATAGCGAGGAGACTAAGATCAAAACCATATCTGACATGAAATGAATGGCCCTAAAAATGTTATGTAATTTATAATATAAATGTATGTAATATGTTATGTATGTAATTAATAATTTGTGGGTACGGAAAGTATTCAGACCCCCTTACATTTTTCACTCTTTGTTATATTGCAGCCATTTGCTAAAATCATTTAAGTTAATTTTTTTCCCTCATTAATGTACACACAGCACCCCATATTGGTCATAAATATGCCATAATAAATAAATAAACAATTCTATTAATAATAATAATAATAATAATTGTTGTTTATATAAATGATTAATATAATTATTAAATATAAAATATAAATAAATAATAATTTAATTTATAATTTAATCATTTATTAATAATATATATGTATCTTAAAATGATATGCATTTTTCACATTTATATGACATCTAATAATGCTAAGTAAATGAATAAATTAATAAATAATTACTTTTTCTTATAGTTTTTAATAATTGTAAAAATAATTATAATATTGATATATATTTTGACACTGGAATTATTCAGATACAAAAAAGAAACTTAAATTTTAATTTAACATCCACCCTTTCCACTTGGCTTATTTTCTGTACATGTTTTTTTGTGTTTGCACTGCTTTAACTGGATGATGCATTCATGACCTGTCAGAGCATTTAGACCATACTCAATCCTTTCCACACCTGTGTGATGGAGAGATCTGTGGATGGTCAGGTCCAGACAGGAAAAAAATATCTCTGGTTTTCTGTGCTCTATTTAAAACCTCAAAACGCATGTGATTCGCCTTTTTTTGGGCTCCATTTCTGCTGTTTGCTAGAAATGCATTGGGTGAATCAAAGCAGGACTGTCTGTGAGGCTTGCAAAAGCAGCTTCTAATGGGAAAGCAGCTCTCAAACTGAAAAAAGAAAAAATCACATAAAAACTGTGGAAATGAACTTCAATCCCATGAAGCATTACGAACTACATGATAAAAAACACGGCTATTCAATACAAAACTACTGACTAAAAACCACTGAAACAGAGTATAAAAATGTATAAGTTCATGACAAAATTCTTCACCAAAACACATGACTGCCAAGTTGATTCATTACCTTTTACATGTTAACAACGATTTCTCTGGATCTCGCTACAGTAATTATTTCAGCAATTACACTTTGAAAGTCTGAAAGAGGTGTCTGTGAACAGTTTCAAGCCATGAACAGGTTTATACGTCCACAAAAGTCTGGGAAACTCCAAACTACAGAAGAAAGACCAAAAAGAAAGCGAGCAAGCTAAAGTAAAAGAACAAAGAGTGTTGCTGAGAAAGACAAACAAAGATTCAGAGAATATACACTCACCTCGCTCACCCTTGGTGCATGTTTTCCCATCATCCTCTAGGTAGAAGCCTTTCTCGCACTCACACCGGTAGCTGCCGGGGGTGTTCACACAGATCTGTGAGCACACCGTCTCGTTATTGTTGGCACATTCATCAATGTCTGACGCAAGAACAGAGAGTGAAAGTGTGAGGGACGGAAAGTTGGCAAAGTGCAAAAGACGGGATGTTCGCTCCTGGGGCGGCATGGAGCGATTCTGTCAGATCAGCCTGATAAACAAAATTTGACTCCCATCAAATCAACTTAACACTTGGGAGGTCAGACCCTTTAAGAAACACTGATGCTGTCATTAAAAAGGTATTGAAAAATCAACCCTGTGAACTAAAAACAACCCATAGAGTATACTAACACATTTACTAAAATAGTAAAAATATAAAAATAAAATACAAATAAAATGGGTAAAATTCTATATCCATCATGCAAATTTTTTAAATAATCTAATTATATTTACATATGATCTATCTATCTATTAGGAGTGGAACGGTTCGTGGAAAAAAATCGAACCGTACGGTTCTCCACACACGGTTTGGCATGCGCTAGGACCGCGGTTCAACTTAAATCTGACAACGCATCTGTAATATGGGTTGTTTGCTATAACACATAAAAAAAACAGGGTTCGGCTAATATATGTTTCTGTTGATAGATGCACATTCTGGCTTCGCACACAGGTGAGACCTGAACAGAACACGTTGATATCTGTGCTAAACTAAACTCATTTAAGCTTTGCCAGTTTAAACATTTAAGAGCCAGTTGTGCACGCAGTGAGAAGATTTGTGCATGCGCTCATTCGAAGCGTGCAAACCCGCGCCTCAGAATGCGTGCAAATATTAAGCTTTCTCTGAAGTATTGTGTTTAAATGGACAAATTCACACAAAAATTATGTCAAAATGCCCGTCTTGGTAAGTGTCCTATAGCAGACATAGCAGACTGAACGTACTGTATCAGTGCACTGGATCAGTGCATTCTCTTAAAGGGACAGCACTTTCTTAATATCAAACAGCAACAACAAAGAAATCACTCACTGCTCTTGATTGAATAGCTTTTGTAACTTTAATAAAGATTCATCTTTAATTTATACAGTCAAATATGCAATGCTGTTTTACATTTTATTACTTTATGCAATTTCTGTACCTGAAAACTAATGTTAGACATACCTAAAAAAAAACTGAAAATCACTGTTATTTGTGCTGTTGCTTGTAGTTAGATAGATTATTCTTATTTTCTTTATTTTTATTTGACAGTATAGTTTTTGCCTAAACATAGTGCATACCGAACCGTACTGAAACCGTGACTCTAAAACCGTGTCACAAACCGAACCGTGAGTAAGTTGAACCGCTCCACCCCTACTATCTATCTATCTATCTGGAAAAATTAAAATAAAATGGGTAAATGTACACTTTAAACCTCAAAAAATAAAATAAAACAAAACAAAACAAAATAAAATAAATTTACATACAGTTATGCTGAAGAGCAAAATGGTATATTATCATAATCAATTTTTTTTTGTTTGTGATTGATGCATTCACAACTGAATTTCTTTGCAATGTTTCAGTTAATGAAGAGAGTGTAACTTTGGGCAGGTGCTCGATCATGAAACCCTTCACAGTCAATAAACAAAAATTAGCACACTGCCAATACTGCTCTCCAAAATTTATAAAATCACAACATTTTGACCCTAAGGTCTTCATCAGGCAAAAGAAACCTGAAAAAAAATATTTTTTTTGCCTGATGAAGACCTTAGGGTCGAAACGATGTGATTTTATAAATTTTTGAGAGCAGCAGTGGCAGTGTGCCGATTTTTGTTTATTGACTGTGAAAAGTTTCAGTTAACGCCAAACCCTGACTAACACCGCAATATATTGCATATGTATTCAATATACCTAATGAAGTACACTGTTCTCAATATCTTAATATAAATAAGAGCAAAATCTTACCCAGGCAGTATGGTTTCTCGCGGTTTCTGTGTCGTTCCCGGTCATAGCGATACCCAGGGTAACAGGTGCACACCACACGACCGAAATGATCGGTACACTGCTGTTCACATGGGGCGCCAGCGCACACATCATAGTCTGCATATACAAACACGCCCACAAACAAACAGAAACAAACATGACAAGAAAGGAAAGTACAAGACTATAAAATAAACAAATCTAGCTTTAAATCAAAACCCACAATATAACTGTCATTTCCAAAAATCATATGCAAATGTGCTACTTCAAACGTCTTTTCCCTTTAGTTTCATTATAATAGTAAAAACAAAACTCTGCAATCTGGGAAGCCAGTATTGCTAGTTCCAGCCCAAGAATTCTCGCATCTTTTCCTTATTCCACAGTTTCTCCTAGAAGAGCCAAACCATCTCAGACACAGCATGGAGCGCCATGTGAGTCAGGGAAATATGTATCCATTCTCAGCCGTTACTTTATGTGTTTCTCATCAGCGGAGAGAGGGCAGGTAAGGACACCAGAGAACACAAACAGCTCAGAAACAGAAAAAAGCCTTTAAAAACAAGCTGTAGACTGTCCCAAAGGGGACCACTATACACTCTCTCAATGTGGCATGGGGAACCGCAGAATGCAGACAATATAATTGCATGTTTTTATTTGACAGTTACGAGTAAAAACTGGTTTGAACCCCTCAACCAAAAATCTAGAAGTATATTACTGTATTCATAAGCTAATATACAGACCTGTTCCCACTATAAAAATACACACGAGGTAATCAAGCTATCGTTACTGGTGGGGAAACTCTGCCAAGCTCTTAAAGGTGTGCTGGAAATGTTAAAACAACAGTAAAGGCACTAGCTGAGCGGTTTCCAAAAGGAATGATTTTATTTAGAATGCTAATGGGAGACGAGGGAAAACACATCCAGAAATATCAGAGCAAATTCAACCCAGAGGAGCCTAATCTGAGTAGGAAGAGAAAGAGAGTGAGGGAAAGAGGTCTTACCTTCTGGAATACACTGTCCCAGTACAAACTTAAAACCTTCACAGCACTTCTTTCTGAAAGAGAGAAGAAAAAAAAAGAAATACATTTATATTTTCTTCAAAATTGTGATTAAGCGTTACACTTGATACTAGGCAATTACAGATGGATGTCAGGATGTTGCTATACTACCAATCAAAAGTTTGGGGTTAAGATTTATTTATTTATTTTTTTCAAAAAATTTATATTCTCATTCAGCAAGGACACATTTAATTGATAAAAAATGACAGAAAAGCAGAGCTGGGTAGATTACTTACAAATTTTAGTCCATTACTGATTACAGATTACAGGACGAAAACTGTAGTTAGTAATGTAATCTAGGTTACTCATTTTATGTAATGTATTGTGACTACATTTTAGATTACTTTGAGATTTTTTGCTCTGCAGAAAAGATATGTTACAAAAGAGTTTATTTCAGATAAATGTTATTTTAAACTTTCCATCAATCGAAGAATCCTGAAAAAGTTCTATATAAAGTTGTGCATGGTTTCAAATATTACGCATTAAGCATCAAGACTGTTTTCAACATTGATAATAAGAAGATATGTAATATCTATCTATATAATAAGAATTCAAGCTTTGCCAACACATTTAAAAAAAAATGTAAATACAAAAATAATATTTGAAACTTTAATAATCGTACTGTTTTTAGCATATTCTATTCTTTAAAAATATAAATGCAGCCTTGGTGAGCATAATAGACAAAAGAGGGGGAAAAAACCTTTTGAACAGCAATTTAAGTGGTTGGATGTGATTCCTGGGTAGTTGCAGTAGTTGCATACAGGCCCATTTCTTAAAACCTAATCATATTTTTTCCCCACCTGTTTTATCATTTGCCAGGAAAATCAAAAGTGCTTAGAAAAGCATCAAAGCAAATCTATCTTCAACAAGCTTCATGTTTTGAGGTATCATCCATATCTGTAGCACAAGCAAACTGGGTTTTTTAATACTCAGGGATTTGGGTTTATTCAAACCTCCAACTAAACGGATGAGCAATAATAATAGTGATGCTTGCCTAAGAAACTCCAAGGAAAAGACAGAACCGTGGCCTCAATCCAGTCTGAAACAAACTTGCATGAATTATTAATGTGACTCTTCTGTTTTTGCGATTTTCCTAATCGTATTTAATTTGAAATCCATGTCCACAATACGAGACAGACAAAGTGAAGGTCCAAAGGGAAAAAAGGTGTTTTTTTTCTGGACAGTGATGGAAAACACCTTCAAGGTAAGACAGTAATATTCCCCCAAACTTTTCCCGCTCTAAGTGGTCATCGTGGAGATGTTCCTCTTTCGGGAATGACAAGGGAACAACTCACAAGCACTAACAGAAATGATTCATTTCAACACTATGCTTCAATGATTCCCAAATGTTTCAATGCTCAAAAAAGACAAACTAAAAATACAACGGGGGGAAATGGAATTTGGATATTAAGTAATGGTGATATCCTTTCCAACAGTATTACTCACAAATTTTGTGGAACTGTTTAGTCTAGTCTGCCAGAGTAAGCTCTGTTGGTCTAATCTGGAAGCAAACTAAACAACAATGCTTAAATGGTGCATATTAAAAAAGCATATCAGCATGTTAAACAATTAAATGCACTGGTTTACAAGTTCATACGATTATAAACAGCTAATATATTTCCATGCAATCACTTTTACAGTCGCAGACGAAGTAAGGGGTCTGAGCTGGGCAACGGTGGGCTGGTATGGTTTGAATCATGGGAGCTGTTTAGGTGGTCTGAATCACACAGGAAAACTTTATTGGTTTGTTTGATGTTCGAGATGAAAATATCGGGAACTACAATCACTTACAAATCTCTCTCACACACACAAACCTACAACCAAACACAGTAAACCCTCTCAATATTAAGGGGCACCATCTGTATCTTGAAAAAATAATAAATACACATAAAATAGACTTCAACTACATGGAACCATATGAAATTCCGTTACAGAAACGAAACTGCAAGATCTAAATATTGAAAATTTTGATTAAGGAGTGGAGAAATCACTGATAATTAAAGAATATTTAAGAACCACGACTTGGCATTGAACTTAATAGACTTGAAATACTGACTACATTAGCTTGTTTTCAGAGAGACACGCAGTCTTTCCACACCACACTATTCTTTTTTCCTGCTTTATGTTGCCCAGAGCTAATGAGTGTCTTTGGAGTTCCCTCCAAGATAAAGAATTTTCCCACGCTAACAAGAACCTGCAGCATTCAGGCTACTGAGATGCAGACTCTGGGTGTTTGTCCCTTTCTAAACTCCTAATGAAGGTTTCAAAAGCGATTTTAAAGTTTGATTCCATAGCGATACATTTTCACTCTTGATGTCAAAGGAGAAACTTTTGAAGTTATGATGCGATAGAATTAGAACTATGATGAAATAATAGAACCTCTGAATGTTCTTATGATGCCATAGGAGAACCTTTAACCTTTTAATGGTTGTTTATCTGTGTTAATGCTTCAAATAAATCTATGTAGCAATAAATGCTTTTTTTTTTGTTGGCAAAACTATTCATTTTTACTCTCTTATGAACCTATAAATGTAAAAACACTTTATAATAAAATGACCAAAATAGCATAGCCAATTACAAAAACCCTATATAGTATGTATAAATAAATAAATAAATAAATAATTTTATTTATTTTTTGCCAAAGAAGCTTAATTTTTAAGCTTTTACACATTAACCTATAATGTAACAAAACTTTTAATAAAAAAAAATCCAAATTACAAGGACTTGATTAAAAAAATTGGTCCCACTTTATATTAAGTGGCCCTAATACCTGTGTACTTACATAGTAACTAGATGTGTACATAGTATGTAACTAGTGTAAGTACACATTGGCACATAGTATCTACAGCTGTAATGTTTGTGTAACTACACATATGTAACAACCCACTGAATGGTATGTGTAAATACAAATGTGTAACAGGACATTGGTAACAACACTTTTTGGTAATGAAAGTACAAACGTGTAACAGGACTAACAGCTAGGCCTGTCACGATAACAACTTTTTGTTGTGCAATATATTGCCCCAGAAATAATTGCGATAAGCGATATTATTGTCATTTTAAATACCGTTTTATGCCACTGAATATATAATCATAATGTAACAGCATAATAATGCAAGAAGGCCAACACACTTCCAAATGACAACAAACTCAAATTGTTTAAGAATATTTAGATCATGGAAATTAAGTATCAAAATATTAGATACCTTAAAAAACCTGAATAAATAGTAAATAAACATTTTCTAACAAAAAGTGCAAAGTAACAAGTAGAAAAAAAAGAACTTGTATGGATATTTTTCCATCTACAGATTTTCCCCTGATCTTCTTTTCTCTGTAAATTAAGAGTGCACAGCACTATTGCTGAAAAACACAATCTCTACTTAGCAGTCAGATGTCCGTATGCACAAAGGCACAGATCCCTAAACAAGGCCATATCTGCAGATGAAACTTTTTTTGTAGAAGCATTTTTTAAATGTGAACTAGCACATCATGACTACACCACGTTATGTACAAGAAGCTGCAAAAGACACAGGCGCAAATGGAATGTACAAAACATAGTGACATTAATTTTTAAGTATATATAATGGGCGATATATTGCGTCACCAAAAATTATTGAGGTCATGTACATATATTGCGCCATAAGTCGATATATTGATTATTGCGACAGGCCTCATCCAACTCCTCCCACTATACATATCCCTAAACCTACCCATCTCCACCCCCTGGATCCCATTTCCACCCCTAAACCTTCCCACGCCTGGATCCCATTTCCACCCCTAAACCTACCCCGCTCCACTCCCTGGATCCCATTTCCACCCCTAAACCTACCCATCTCCACTCCCTGGATCCCATTTCCACCCCTAAACCTACCCATCTCCACCCCCTGGATCAATATATACATATTGTTGTTACAAAATGTAGTTATATATGTCCTGTTACACATTTGTACTTACACAAACCATTCGGAGGGTTGTTACATGTGTGTAGTTACAGAAATATTACAGCTCCAGATAATATGTACCAATGTGTACTTACACTGTGGTTACATACTACGTACACATCTAGTTACTATGTAAGTACACAGGTTTTAGGGCCACTTAATAAAAAAAAGTGGGACCAAAAAATTAAAGGGATAGTTCACCCAGAAACAAAAATTCTGTCATTAATTACTCAACCTCATGTTGTTCCAAACCCGTAAGACATTTGTTCATCTTCAGAACACAAATGAAGATATTTTTGATGAAATCCGAGAGCTTTCTGACTCTACATAGAGCACTGACTCTAATCTGCAGGGTCAGAAAGCTCTCGGATTTCATCAAAAATATCTTAATTTGTGTTCTGAAGATGAACGAAGGTCATGGTTTGGAATGACATGAGGGTGAGTAATCAATGACAACATTTTCATTTTTTGGTGAACTATCCCTTTCCTGTGATCTAATACAGTATGTATATTGTTATAAGACTTAACACCTCTGACCCTCCCATTGACAGCAAGTATCCTTACACGATCAAGGTCCAGAAACATAGAAAGGAGATCGGTAAAATAATCCATGTGACATCAGGGGTTCAACTGTAATTTTACGAAGCTACAAGAATACTTTTTGTGCACAAAAGAAAAAAAAACAACTTTATTCAACAATTCGTCTCACCTGGCGCCATTTTGGAGAGTATCCACTGAACGTAAACTACGTATGCTGTTCTGTGTCAGCTGCGCCACGCGGAAGTATTCTATTCAAAAAGTATTCTCGTAGCTTCGTATAATTACTTTAAAGTGAAGTGACATGTGACCAAGTATGGTTACCCATACTAGGAATTAGTGCTCTGCATTTAACCCATCCTAAGTGCGCACACACACAGCAGTGAACACACACCCGGAGCAGTGGGCAGCCATTTATGCTGCGGCGTCCGGGGAGCAGTTGGGGGTTCGGTGCCTTGCTCAAGGGTACCTCATTCGTTATATTGAAGGTGGAAGAGAGCACTGGTTATTCACTCCCCCACCTACAATTCCTGCCGGACCAGAGACTCGAACTCGCAACCTTTGGGTTACGAGTCCGACTTTCTAACCATTAGGCCACGACTTCCCCCATTACGGTTGAACCCCTGATGTCATATGGATTATTTTACAGATGTTCTTGCTACGTTTCTGGACCTTGATCGTGTAAGGACACTTGCTGTCTATGGGAGGGTCAGAGAGCTCACGGGATGCATCAAAAATATCTTAATTTGTGTTCTGAAGATGAATGGAGGTCTTACGGGTTTGGAATGACATGAGGGTGAGTAATTAATGACAGAATTTTCATTTTTGGGTGAACTAACCTTAACTTTAAATCTTTTTTGTATATGCAAAAGAAACTTAATTTTTAAGAGTGTATAAGAGAGATCATGGTAGGATGGTCTGCCTTCTTACTAGGGATGCGCCGATCCGATATTCATATCGGGTATCGGCTCCGATAGTGCCATTTTTCTCGGATCGGGTATCGATCAGAGAGAGCTGATCCAAATCTGAGAAATTTTTTTTTCTCTCTGATTGTTCGAATGATTCTGTGTTACTTCTGAAGCCATACGATAGCTTAATGTGAGCTACATGTGAATATTTAAGTCCTTACATTAAAGTACCCAGTAAAAAAATTCTGAACTCAATAAGACCCATGCTGCGTCTGCGCAGAGCTGTAAAATCAACTGTGCAGTGCCACACAAGCGCTGTAACTGACATTTATATGGTGAAAAGCATCAGAAACTGAGAGAGTCAATGGGGTGGAAGCACTGAGAAGTGGAAGAGGAGGACAGAAGAGGCACAGATCTCCTGCTGTGGGAGGTGATGATGGGTGTGAGAGCAGAACGAGGTGGAGGTGATTTTCACACTTCGATGCATGTTTGCATTCATGTACACACAGACACTCAGGGTCACATTTACTCTACCAAAGTAAAATCACACATGCATATGCACACTGCCACTATAGAAACATAAACAACACATGTCATGGGTTACAATACAGCAGTCAATTTGCAACATATGCAAATAAGATCTCAAGTGTTTCAGATTAAATGAAGTGCAAATGAATATTTTAAGCAAGTCTCTTGCTTCTTGCATATTTCCCTTAAAACAAAGGGGAAAATCTGTATTAAACTCACATATCTCAACAGTGTCTCAAACTGTGCTCAGGATAGTAAAGTCTGTAATTAAAAATCAAAGAACTTCCATAAACACATCCAGGAGGATATTAAGGATGGTAGGTTTAAGTACAATGAGATCCAAAAGAGAAAATCTCTGTTTTTCCTGGTATGTTGACACCAAAGTCACCCTGATCCTCCACAAATACACAAACTCTGATATGTCCCTATCTTAACAAACACACAACACTCAGAGAGAACGCACAGAGAGAACAGCCAGAACTGACCCTGGACCTGTGTCTGCTAGGGTAAGCTTTCCAAAAATATTTTTAAAGCTTTGTTTATTGACTCTCAGAGCTGTTTATGATCAGGTTTCCATCCATCTGGTGCCTCACAAATATTCATAGTTTAACTTTATTTAATTTTTGAAATATCACTTAATAAAGACACATAAAACCCAAACTTTGAAATCTATCATGAGTATTGCATAATACAAATTATACAATTATTAGGTTTAGCTTTTTTATATTGTAAACATAACGTCTTCATAATACCTCAACATAAAGTGTAATTTAGTTATATACTGGATGTGATGCCGCATGAAGCATGCAAATAGGGATTTTAGGAACTGAATCTGCACTGCACGAAAGTATTTATTAGTGTGTGCATCATTAATATGAAAAATTATACAGGCTTAATGGATAGAAGAACATGAAATCCAGCTGGACCAAATCCCGTAATGACCTAAACAGAGACATAAATGTTCAAACACAGAATCAAACTATACTGTATACATCACACAATCCAAAACTATGTAAATATACGAAACTTCACAAGAGCTATAATATTTTGCCTTGAGCGACCCCAGATGTTCTGTGCTGAGGTCTTATATAGACCACGGCTACTTACACCGATTCATATTATCTGTGTGACACAGCACTGGTTTAATCTGAGAAGCTTGAAAACACAAAACTAATCATGAGTCTGTGCTTGGTAAGTGTTCAAGCATGTTTCTTCTAAATAAAATGCACTATATAGACAGTGTTGGGTGTAACTAGTTACTAAGTAATTAGTATTTTCCCTTGAAAAAGTAAAGTAAGGGATTACTCTATTTTTTTCTGTAATTTAAATACAGTTACTTCTTATGTAATTGAACTTAATACTGTGTATGGACTGTAGAACATTTATAAACAAATCAATAGTGGATTTAACATAAAAAAGTCTAACCTTAAAATGCATGCTTTTTATGTAATCTTCTCACTTTAAATACTTTGGTGAGATAATAAGAATATTGGTAACACTTTAGGGTCCAATTTTCACTATTAACTAGTTGGTTATTATTAGCATGAATATTACTGAGATATTGGCTGTTTGTTATTACTTAAAAAGCACATATTAATGTCTTATTCTGCAAGACCTTATTCTAAAATCCTTAATCCTACCCAATTCCTATCCAATTCTTAAACATAATTGTCAACAACTACTTTACAAAATTTTAATAAGCAGTAATTAGGAGTATATTGGGGCAAAAGTATAGTTAGTTACTAGTTAATAGTTAGTTAATAGTGAGATTTTACCCTAATCTAAAGTGTGACCAGAATAATTTATGTAGGTATGTATTATTTATTTGAAAGAATTAAAAGAATGTTTCATGTCAATCCTTGTATCATTCATTAACTTGTCGAGGTTGAGGATTTAGAAAGTAATTAGTAATAAGTAGTGCTGTCAAATGATTAATCGCGATTAATCGCATCCAAAATAAAAGTTTTTGTTTACATAATATATGTGTGTGTACTGTGTATATTTATTATATATATATATATATATATACACTGTAAATACACACACATGCATGTATATATTTAAGAAAAATTTTGTTTATAAATATATTTATGTATGATATAATTTATATGAATATAAATATATACATATATGTAAATATGTTCAAAATATATGCTGTATGTGTGTCTTTATATATACATAATAAATATACACAGTACACACACACGCATATATTATACAAACAAAAACTTTTATTTTGGATGTGATTAATCGCGATTAATCGTTTGACAGCACTAGTAATAAGTAGTTAAATACTTTTTGGGGAGAGTAATTTGTACAGTAATCTAATTACACTGTTGAAGATGTAATTAGTAACTAGTAATTAATTACTTTTTTAACTTACCCAACACTGTATTTAGATGAACAGCAAATGACAAAATCAGTGGAAAAAAAGGAAGAAGGTTTTTCTAAAGTTAAGGTCAATGGAACTAGCGTTTAAAAACATGACACATATTAATGTGAAACCTTTGAATCACTCCCCATAGTGGAGTGTTTGTCAGTGTTCCTAAAGCTTGACAGTCTGATGAAGGCCAGAATCTTCAGAATCAGTTTCCCTGATGACCATTTCTCATGACAGGACCTCTCAGAATTTCTCCAGTCTTCATGAATGCAGTTAAACACATACTTCTAAGATTATGTGATCTAACATTATGCTCCTACACATGAAAGAAATACTACAAAATATTACGCAAAAATACAAGTACTGTCAAAATTAGCACATTAACGCAGGCGATTGATTTTTCCAGTTTAAACAAATATAAAAAATATACTGTCTTTATGTTGTTTCTACATTATTACAATAAATTATTACAATAAAATTATATTTAAAAACTTTATTGTTAGGTGGTATTAAATGCGATTAATTTCAGTAAAATGTGAGATTAATTCGTTAATTTTTTTTAGCGATTGACAGCACTAAACATACTATAAAATAGTTGTAGACTGAAGTCTGATTATATAACATGAATTTAAGGGAATTTTTCCCAACACTGGAAAAAGCATATTCAGAACAGCAGAACCGCAGGTGCTACACAAATGCAGGAATTACACATGGTTTGAGCACATCTAGTTTCTAAACATGACAGCACTGATGTGAGAGCTGTCAAAATGTCAGAAAAAAGTATAGGTTTACAGTAATTTTTAATGTTTAGTTAAAAAAAATAACTTTTTGGACTGGAAGGAAGAACAAGTACAACTCAATTTTTTTTCTTGATATGATGCCTTAAATGGTTCCTCTTAGTACACAATTTTCAGATCAGACAGATGTTTTCACGCAGTAGATTATTATTCCAGAATACCATACAACTGCAGGCCATTACATCATTTACTATTTAACATCCTCTTGGGGCCAGATAGCAATGATAAGATCACACTGAAGAGCAAAGGGGATGTGGGGCATTGTAGTGTGGCCCAATTGCTCTGATGGTGCGCACGTCTCAGGAGGAGAGGATCCAGATGTGAACCCAACCTCGGGAGGTTTAAAACAGGTTGAAATGGATTAGTTCAGGTTGAGTCACTCAGAAACAACCAGACTTCTAACCAAATCCTCGTTATGTAAGAGAGAAAAAGAGAAAGCAATGGAATTTGAATGCAGTGACACATGCAATATAGTGTAATAAGTGACTGGAAGAGATGTCTCATCATATTTATTCAATATCACTTATTGGTAATTCATATTGAGTCCTTTTCATTCACTTAAGCACCTGATTTCGACTTCTGAGAGTGTTTCAGTCCTCATAGAGCAGGTGTATTTACTTGCAGATTAAAAAGGAAAGGTTTAGTTATTCTGGCATATTAAAAAAGCTTAAAACAAGTCAGACAGTAAAAAATGAGCTGAGAGTGTTTTGTTTAGATACAATAGTGTTGCAAAGTAAATGCGTTGTTTTTCTTCAGCCTCTGCAAATGATAAAAGGAAATTATGGGAACTCTATGAATGAGCGGTGAGACTCCAGTACCATGTCCAAACAAAAACAGGTGCATTAACACGGAGTCACATTCACTTTTAAACCGAGCTTTTACTTGACTTGTCAGATGTTATTAGTGGGTACGGTAGCACCTGTGCTTTCCTAATGTTGTGTTTATTTAATTTCCCACACTGATGGGGATCCGGTTACCAGGAGAAAATCAGGTCTGGATTAGCGTGAGTTCAGCCTCACTCACTGGGCTTTGAGAGATCTCTAATTACCTTATAAACAAACTGAGCAGAGACCTGGAGTAAACACACTCACAGACAGTGCACATGGAGGAAATAACATTACATTCTGGCTACACTGAGAAATTTACCATGGAATGCACAGTCTATGAGCAACGCCAGTTCAATTCAAATCAAATACTATTAGAATTTTAAGGCTCTAAATAAAGGTTCCAAAATAAAAAGTGATTATGAAGTTCCTATGATGCCATATAAAAATATTTTAAGGTCCTATGACGTCATAAGAGAACTCACATATCCTATTGTTCTCTGATGTTAAGGTTTCAATGAATGTTCAGAATTCAAAACAAATTTTATTCAAATTCAAACATATTTTTCTAAAGCAGCTCTGCTTTGCACAAATAAAATTAAATTGCTAAAAGAGTTCTGTGATAATGTTAAATCAAGAACATTAAAAACTACATAAAGCAGCAAACGCAAGCTTTTTTCATTTCACAATGCAACATTTCCAAGTAACACGCACGTTATCTCAGTTATCTCAGATAACTGCCCTGATGACTTGTGTTCTACCCGCTTAAATGATAGAAGTACTTGCGCTGTCCAATCTATAAAGACTGTGTCTATTCCCCGAATAGTGAGGTCAAAATATAAATTTAATGCAGGATCTAGAAAAATATTGGCCGGCTATCTAGTGCGTTGTGATTGGCCGAATGCCTCAAGTGTGACGGAAATGTTACACCCCTTACCATACTGTGATGCCGTGTCCCGGCGCGACGAGATAAAACCAATAAAACCAATTGCAAACGAGGCATTTGTTGCATTCAGTGGGGACAATGACTTATACTGTCTTTTTACGCGTTGCGTTGCATCACGCCGCGCAAACATAAAACCATGTCTGCATTTGTGATCGAAGCAACGACAAACAACAAGCGCTACTCTACACTGCTCAAAACTCACGTTTGAATCATCAGTGGCAAATCCTTTAAATAGGAAAACGTACTTACAGGCTGTGAGTCAGCATTATTTGTCAGAACACCAGCATTGTAGTCTACTCTCCCAGGAATCATCCTCCGTAAAATGTGCTGCACACATCTGAATATTTGGTTTGAACTGTTCTGGAACAGTGTTGTAAATACAACTTAACGACTGATTTCTAGTTATGTCCACTAACAAAGTAGTTTCGCTTTCACAACAAAACACAGCGTCTCCACGACATGGCGGCGGCGGCAGCAACAATACTACAGCGAGAATCAAAGTTCTTTCTTTGTGTGAACATTTGGGCGGCGTTATGCAAATCTTCCCACACAGTGATGTAGATATGTGGGGGCGTGTTTAAACGAGGCGTTTTAGGAGGGCGTGGATTTAGGAGAATATCTCTGTAGGTTTGAGACTTTAATCTTTGCAACTTCAGGGATCTTATCTATGCACGAACAGCTTGTAACACTCCAAAGAGAAAGGAAATCTTGAAATCGCATCATATGACGCCTTTAAAAAGCGAATTAAAGCATTATTGATTGATCGATAGAACTGCTGGAATACACTACATGAATTTGCAGATTTTTGTCGCAATTTACAGTTTGGAAGAAGTCAACACCAGTTGCCAAAAGTCAGAGTCAGTCACCAGGTTTTGGACAGAGTTAATATACGTCACAGAAAATCGTGTAATATATAATGGGCAGAGAACCAGAGTCTGGTAGTGTGTGATCCGCTGTCGTTTAGTGTATGATGACGAGCTTTTCTCTTTAACCATTTACAAAGTAGACAAGTGTATGATGCCCAGTGCTTGAAAATATGTTCAGATTTAGTGTATTCCAGCCTGATGAGGAAGGTAATTTCAAAGGCACTAATGAATCATGCACAATAAGGCGAGGAAAGTGAATGTGAAAAAATAAATAATTAAATAAATTGGGAGCATTTCAAACCCATGATGACTTTAAGATTAGCATAGCATTTGAACTTGATACCCCGTATTTAATATTCACAGATACATTTTCCAGACTCTCAAGCCAAGCACAGCACAAAGAGTCATCAACAATCACAGCTGGAAATCACAGGCTAACAAACGCATAACAAAAATTTCAATTTCCTTCATAATTAACATCCACATAATTGGCCAGGAGCCTAAGCCATTAGCAGCTGCGTAAGGAGGGCGGTCGTATTATGTCATGAATTTGAGGCGGGCATCTCTCTCCCCTGAGCAAAAACCTCTACAGCTGGAAACTGTAAATTACACAGACCTCCATTAACGTTTGGTGATATATAATGAGTGTATAACTCAATGCAGGTTTTATGTACGTGTGTGGCTGTTTGAAGTTTCAGTTTTACACATGTAAGGGTCTTATTAGAGCCTACATCTTATTCTATCTTATATTGCATGTCAGTAAACGCCCTTCGCTCGAGTTGGGCCTCTAAAACTGATTTGATCTTGGTGCTTTTGTGCCAAGTGTGTGTATGCGTGTTCAGGGGGGTCTAATTGTTTTGATGGTGCTCTGACGCAGAGGGCCACTTCACCTTCTCTGCTTTAACGCTTAGAAGAATCTTGATAATGTGGCACAGATCAAGAGACTGAAACCCACACAGACAAAAACTCTACATTCCTCCACACTGGCCCCAGATGTGGCTCCTCGTTTTTCTTGTCTTCTCTCGCTATGCGCACTGTAACACCACCCACAGGTCTTTTATGAGTCGGTGTGCCTCTGGTAACCCACTGGACTGAATTTTTTTCCCCTGTGCTTTAACGTTCACATTAAATCACACAAGTGCTGGTGCTTGTTTAGGTGTAGCTGTTTGGAATGGGGCCTGACAGAACCAGCCTGCCAATGCAAAGATCTGCCTGTCCACATTTCAGACATGCTGAGGTGATGAGAAACTGATATGAATTCAGATTGATGTTATAATGGGCATTTAGTTTGTATGGAAACCCTACGCTGGCATTGGCATCATGTAATCCAGTTATAGTCAGAGACCTTTTCCTTCATTATGCTGATTAAAGTCATTCATATGTAAAGTAATATATGGCAGGGCGTTTGACAATTAAAGTGCACATTTCAGTCGAATTTAATGTGTGCTTGTCAATTACTTCAACCTACAAACTGCTGCTAAAGCTGTATTATTAAAAATAAAATGTCAAATTTAAGTTATGGTAAGGAATGTGTTGGGTGATAAAATTAAAATAGCAACACTTAAAGCCTTTATGTATAATGCATTATAAAGCTATTCATAACGTACATTGTAGTGCATTATATCTTTTCATTATTCATTTGAACCAAAGCTAAAATGCATTATAATATAGGAAGGTTTGTTTGTCATGTTTTATTGCTTTATATACCTTATAAAGGTGTAAAAATTAATAGGTAAGTATTATAATGCATTATAACAATTATTCATGATGAGATCATACAATGCATTATAAGGTGTTTTACAAGGCATAATTAATGTATTAAAAAACTTTTATAATGCATTATATATAAAGGCTTTAATAAAAGTGTTACCGTTAAATAAAACAAAAGTGGACATTAAAAATAAAATAAAAAAATATATTCCTTCATGGTATTCGTACAATGATTAGATTTCCCAACAATGCAGTGCCGTTTTGCACAACCGTGAAGTAAATATATATACAGTTCACAAATTTGTATGGGTTCACAGTTTCAACCGGTATATCGGCCACATCTAGGATGGAAATCAATGCTTTTAAGAAACTCAAGTCCAAGAAAATTCCTGAGCAAGACTGGCAAGCTGGAAAAGTTTCAGGAAACCTGAGATATTCGAGAAATATAATCTCTGTGTTGAGTTGTTGCTTTGGCAAATCTTCCTTTTCTGTCGCTCTGCCCTAGCTCTCCCTCTATTGTTTTCACGTCACTCCTGTTTGCAATAAACAGCTCGAGAGAGGAATCTAGATCTGGAGCTGGCCAACTTTAGAACAGAAATCACTTACGACAGCCTAATGTCATTCTGTGGAAGCATGCGTTGACTGGATCTGTCTACTTCATTGTTTAAAAAAAAAAAGCCTTGTTGGTTTCGTCTATTCAGTGTTTATGTTACGATATGTGATCAGAAACTGCTTCGTAGTCTCTCACCATAGACCAGCCAAGAACTGGAAGCAAACACATGGGATCAGCATTATTTGGAAGTTGTGCAACATACAGTCTACACAAAATATGAAACAGTGATCAAGCGCTACTATTCCAACAATCATTCAGTTATATTTATAACATGATATCTCACATTGCAGCCATTTTCTTGAAGGCTGTATTAAACCCCTGAGCATATGATGTTGCAATATTTAGGAATCACCAAAATTTTCAATAACAGCAGTTTGACATCCATCAGAGTCCTCCGTGGTTCTCAGAGTCCTTCAAACATCAACACCTGGGATCTGCAAACAATCTCAAGCCCCATGTGTTATAATAAAACCGACGTTTGGGCGATGTGCTCACTTTATGTAACTCACTTTATGTAATCTATGGCAACACCGTGGCAAGTTATCTGTCAAAACATGCACTTATGTATAAACCGTTCATCGGCGTAGGGGGGAACCAAATGTCTGTCATGGTACGCTGGTTACTCAAGCGAGCAGTGAGAACGAAAGGCCTCGCCAGAAAGTTCAAGAGAGGAGAACGGCTGTCGGAAAATACTAGTGTTATGTCTCCAAAACACTTTGCCTCCTGGGAATACAGTTACAGGAAGGCATAAATTACAAAGTACAGTTACCTCTGAAAAGTGCTTGGATATCTTTTTGTTCTCAATATTTTATGCCATTCTTTTTTCGTATTTCTCCTTCCAAACGTCATATTTGGAGGAACTTCCTACTTCTGCTAAAAATATCTCTGTCAAACCACAGGATGCTTTGCAGACCTGAGAAAAGTGCCTTTTATCACGAATTGCACTTTTTCATAAAAGGTATAATTCATCTTGTCTTTTTTTTCTGACTGGAGTAAAATGTTCTTCCTGTTATGTTCACTTCTTTGATTCACTTCCCAATTTCAGCCAGTACAGCTGCCTTGGGACTCTAAAATACTGTAAACATAATAGCCTGAAACTGACTTTGGCGTTTATTATATAATTGCACTAGGTACAGAGGACAAGGCAATTCGTCTTGAAAAAGAATATTACTCTAAAGACGTGTTGTGCGCGGGTCAGTGTCTGTGACTCGCTCTGACCGGGCAGCGTTTCTGTAAGAAAATAATTCTGGATCAAATCTTTAAGCTCCTGAACTGTCTAGTCATCTCAATGTTAACCAGCCAAAGTTTAGTTAGTCTATATGGTGCGGTTTACAGTGGTCACGCACAAGCCAAGGAAAAAGCAGTTGTGTAAAGCAATATAATTCAAGAACACTTGAGGGACTTACTGGTTATGCTGTCTCAAAAGCATCTGCAATTTGCTTTTGCAATTTACACTCTAAAGTGTCTTCACACTAATGAATTGCATTTTGCATTTGCATTACAGAATTATCATTGTTCAATCAAATGTTTTAAGTTGCTTGTCTATTTTTCTGATGTGAAAATGCTTTCTCCGTCCTATCCCATCTTTCCAAAACACCTAATCTAATTCACGCAGCACCCATTGAGCTTTTTGAGGAGAGGAGAAATGCACAATTTTCACCTGGCAGATAATAAAAGAGGCACTAGACTAGACAACCTCCCAAAGTCCCCTGCCAACCATTCAGAACACCCTAAAAAACTCACTAAAAAAACACTCAGATCCTTAATACTCAAAACTTTCTATTCATTCATTAAAGAATCCTGAAAAAAATGCATCACAATTTCAACAAACATATTAAGCAGCACAACTGTTTTCAACATTGATAATAATAAAAATATTTCTTGAACATCAAATAAGCATATTAGAATGATTTCTGAAGGATCATGTGACACTGAAGACTGGAGTAAGGATGCTGAAGGAATAAATTACATTTTAAAATATATTCAAATAGAAAACAGTTGTGTTAAATGGGAATATTATTTCAAAATATTACTGTTTTCAATGTATTTTCGAAAAAATAAATGCAGACTTGGTGAGCATAAGAAACTTTAAAAAAAATTTCTGACCCCATTTTCCATGGAAATGTGTGTGTGACAGCTTCTCCAAAATTCCCTGTCAAGCCTGGTCTTATCCTAAACAAATAATGTACATCAAACCCGCATGAATGGTTTGCTTAATTTAATAACGTTCACTTCACGCTCAGTAACGCATTCCCAGCTGAAGTATTGTCAGTGGTTTGGAAAATATTAAATCAGTCGCCACTTTTCAGAGTGTAAACGTGCAGATCTGAGACACTGGCCAAGATTTTACTTGATAACATAAAACATCTGTGAAAAGCAAAACTAAAACTGCATCGATAATCATTTTGAACACAAATTACATGAGGCGACCTGTTTGCAGAATATTTATGTCATTATCGTGTGAGGTCTTGTTTTTCGGTCACATTCTAAATTCCCAACCTGAGACGCACATGTGAACGTCTCGGTTTTTGTTGTTGCACATGCTCACTGACATTAGAAATTGCCGACTTCTTTGTTTTCCTGACAACAGTCGAAGGGTTCTAGAAAAGACCCCCCAAAGCCCATGTGGTTGTGGTTAGATGCAGTTCTGTCTCCTTTTGGCCAGTAATCACATGTGGAACAATCTCTATCCTCATCTCCATCTCTCTCCCTCTCCACACTCAGTAACCAGTTTCTTTATCTGGACCATCTAAATATCTCTTTTAAGCCTGTAAGCGATAAGGTTAATTAAACCAAACAAAGAAAAGATGTGCGTCGCCTCAGATACACAAACACAAACCCTTGAACAACCAAGAAATCTGCAACGTCTGGCTTCAATATACAGCAGGCGGAGGAAGTCAAGGTATCTTTAGAAGCGTGTTAAGGAGGACTGGCACTGAATTTAACCGGTGTGATGTCTCTCACCCTGACAACCCCGGAAATTACAGAGAACATGCCCGTCCATAAGTTGTTATACAGAATCCACGTTTACCGACATCCTTTTTTTCGCATTATACTCTCTTAACTCGAACCATACTACACCGCTGGCCTTGGGCCAGATCAACGATGAAGAAAGGGCTTCGACTACTGGAACCCTCAACAGACGGATGATTTGCACAGTAACTGGAGTTTTTTCCAGGAAAATGTCAAGTGCATGGACTGACCACTTGAGCCGCTTCTTAAACAGTGACACGTTTACTGCCGAAGGACATGAATAAATGATGGGATGAATGAATGAACACGTCCATCGTTTCTGAAAAATCGATCCTGGAGGCACTGACCTATGAAAAGAGGTTTACAAAAACACCAAATCAGGACAAAGAGCTGTTGCTTGGAAACAAATGATTCAGTTAAGTGGAAAATATATTATATATGTCAACAAGGCGATTTTAACGATAGCCGCAGTTAAAGTATTCTCAGACAAAGAGGTTTTTTCTTTCACATCCAATTTGTTGGAGAGTCAAAGGCTTATGGGGTATCAGATGACCAAGTTTTTCCCTGCGATTTAGCAAGAAAACAGAGCGGGCACAATTTGCATGTCCTGAACTGAAAGCAGTGTGTCTAAGAGACTTATGTGTGAACTGGAAAGTCCATCTGACTGACAAAGATATTAAAATTCAGAAGCATATATTATAATGGTGGTACAATGTCAAAATGTGCTAAAAAAAATGAGGACTGGCATCCAAATGCTTGAAAATCCAGCTGTAAGCAATAGTAAATGATTGGTACTGTAGCACTTAAACAGTGCAGAACATTTCCTTTCGCTAGTTAAAATCCTAGAGGTCTGATAAATGATCGTTTCTTCTCCTAATGGGAGAATAAATTAAGAGTTAAAAAGACCACAAATTGTGTATAAAGCAAGACGGCAAAACAGAAACGAAATGCTTTGCAGTAAAATATGCATTGAAAATCCCAAAACAGGCAAATGGTTAACCACCTAAAGGAGGAAAAAACCCAGACTGTGGTTTTGCGGAACCACGTACAATTTCCTATGCAAACCCACATAAACAGTTTCTTGACAATCCATGCTTGACTTCATTATCCACTACACATCAGTCATGTAGTTTAACACATTTAATGTCCTTACATAAAAATAAATTAAAATAAGCACAATTTAGCCATGCTGGGAATTTATAGCATTGGTGGGAAAAAGTCTTCAAATCCAACAGATCCTGTATGATGTATGAAAATCTCTCAGCACCAAAATGAACCTAATTCATTCATTCAGAATTCAGCTTCATTAAAAAATAATTTGCTTTGAGTTTTAAAAGCTGCAAAATAAATAAAAGTACTGCTATTACTGAAATTATTTTTTGAAGTTGTAAATGAAACAATAATTATTGGAAGAAAATATTATTTCCGTCTGTCTACTTCAAAATGTCATGCTTAATTTAATGTGTTACTAGCAGTTTCTTTGTAATTATTTGTGAAACCACTTACCAATTTCAATGAACTTTTATCAATAATAATAATAATAATCCAAAAGCACTTATTTGCAAATGCATGCTTTATTTATTTATTTTAATTAATTTATTTTATTTCCAGAATTTTAAGAATTTATCCAGCATCATAATTCAAAGAATTTTTACAGCTTGAGTTTTAAACGTAATGCTTCGGATTCAAATCTGAAAACCACATTTTTACACCCTGCCCAGGGTGTACACACAGGGGTCATGTTGATGCAAAATGTAGTCCCACTCTTATATTCCTCTTAAATAATCATTAGGCCCACGGTAGTAGTTCCATTAGAACACACTTAACAGGATAAATGTGCACACCCACACACACACACACACACACACACACACACACACATGTTGACACAGTACAAAGCCCTATACATCATCAACCTGTGTCTCGACCATCCTGCTTTAATTCTAAAGCTAACATCTGTTTCTCTTTAGGAAGCCAAATCCTCAGTAGTCTGCATTCAAACTATTGGCACCTATTCAACACAAAACCCCCCTGAAACCATGGCAGGGGCAAATGAATATTGTCAAAATTATGCTTTAAAAGGATAAGTGTACAGCAAAGACAGAGTGACAGCGCTATTTTTCATGCAGTTGCAGAAAGCCAAGAGTTTGTCAGAACTGCAGGGACTGAAACAGTTAGAACGTCGGCTATTTTCAGTGATGACTAGACTCATCCTCACATGGGGGTCTGTTACGGTATTGTCCTGACAAGGTAAAATGGGAAAATAAATAATTTTAAAATAATGCTCTTCTTTTGAACCTTTTTACATAAACATTTTTTTTAAACAAATTAAAAAAAATGCACCATAGTTTTCCAAAAAGCAGCACAAATGCACTGTAAAGTTCTGTTATGTGACTCTAGGCCAATAGTTTTTAACTCAATCAGATATAATCACATTATTACTCACATGGTGCAGCTGATTGGTTTCTTTTCACATCAGCAGCCAATAAGCTTGCTGCTCAACATTCAACATCTGCTCATACTTGGCTAGTACTTGCGGTAGCAGTTGCAGTGCACTTCAGAAACCCTTGACCTTCCCCAGCTCCATCTGTATAGATCTGCTACGGGGTAATTTCATGTATGTAATACAGCATAAGGAGGTTATTTCATATATGTTATATGTGCAGCAGCAGTAATTCTTATGCTCACATCAGTCTGTGGATGTAATGGAAGTAGCAAGTCTCTAATTTCTCTGCCGCAGTAGCAGATCTATTCTGCCAAGACCAAATACATTAACATTGCCATGCATATTACCATGCTAAACTCTCTGAGAGTTGTCCTGACAGAACTGTTATCAACACTGATAATTAGGGATGTAACGATTCACTCAACTCATGATTCGATTCGATTCACGATTTTGATTTCACGATTCGATTCGATTCACGATTATTATAATTTTTTTTAACAAAATGAGATTTAAGACAAATTATAAATTAAATGTGTCCTTTTATTATTGCTTGGACAAAATGCTGCACATTTCTTTGTGAAACTGATATAAAATAATATACTAATATAGCACTTGCATATTACTGCTCTTTTGTTGGTTTTGATTGCTTCTATTGTCCTCATTTGTCGCTTTGGATAACATTTAAATATAATGTAAATGTAAATAACAAAACTAAATTGAAATTTTAAAACAAGCCCCAAATCAAATAAATAACACAAATAAAATAAATATCTTCATATAAACAAAATAAGGCTTTGTCTGTGCGCTTTACTTTTAAAATTAGAGGCAACCACTGCATTTTAATCATGATCCAAACAAAAATGCTGCATACATGCAACTTGAGCAGTTTTTAATCTAAATTAGATTGTATAATTT
>NW_015505473.1:1499425-1539482 GCF_001515645.1 Sinocyclocheilus grahami
GGGTATGACCATCTCGGAGTTGCGGACCAGACTCCGTTACCTGCAAAGGGGCGGAGTGCCCGTGCCACTGCCTAGATCTGGGGTTCCCTCTGGTGGCAGCCGGGGGCGTCCTTTTTCTGGCGGTGGGCGGACTGGTCTTACGGTCACGGTGAGGAATTCCCCTCCGGGGATGCCCAAGCCCGCCGGCACTTCGAAACCAGCGGAGCTCTCAAAAAGAGCAGGCTGGACCCTCCCGGGGGGTACCACCTGTTTCTTCCGAGGCTCCCCCCGACGATCGGATGTCGATTGCAGCATCGGAGGGTGAGCCAGAGCTTTCTGGAGAGGAAGATTCGGCTGCGCTGCTCTCCTCCTGGACCGTAGCAATGCCTGGATCGGATCCAGAAATAAAGGCTATGCTTTCCCGGGCCACCGTAGGGGTAGGGCTCGAGTGAAGACTTTCACCGTGTCCCGAGCCCTCAAGGTTGCACAATTGGTTCCCGGGGCGGTCCATGCTGGTTCTCAGCGCCCCGCCTCGGTGCCTTTCTTCCCGGAGGTGCATGAGGAGCTCAACAAGTCGTGGACGGCACCTTTTTACTGCCGGAAACTGATTTGCTGGATCCTCCTCCCTCACCACCCTCGATGGTGGGGCAGTCAGGGGGTTACAAGGGTCCCCCCGGTGGAGCGGGAACAAAAACAGAATGGTTTGACTCTGCATGAAACAGCAAAGCTGAATGAGATGCAGATTCACTCTCTGCCAGCAGGTGGCGCTTAAAGCATTTCCTGGTTTCCGCTGTAACCAAAGCAGCGCTGAACTTATGAACTTTCATATGCCCAGAGGCAAGATGAAAAGAAAAAATACCATCTAAACTTTAACAAAAACAGAATGGTTTGACTCTGCATGAAACAGCAAAGCTGAATGAGATGCAGATTCACTCTCTGCCAGCAGGTGGCGCTTAAAGCATTTCCTGGTTTCCGCTGTAACCAAAGCAGCGCTGAACTTATGAACTTTCATATGCCCAGAGGCAAGATGAAAAGAAAAAATACCATCTAAACTTTTCTAAAGACAGTAAGTTCCCCTCAGACATGCATTCATATAAACTCCTACACCTAAATGAATCGCGATTTGTTTAGCATCTCAACCGATTTGAATCGTCACATATTTGAATCGATTTTCAACCGGCTCGCGGTTAATCGTTACATCCCTACTGATAATAATAAATAATGTTTTTTGAGCACCAAATTAATATGTTAGAATGATTTCTAAAGATCCATGTGACACTAAAGACTGAAGTAATGGCTGATAAAATTTAAAGGTGTTATATTTAAATTGTAATAATATTTCACAATATTACTATTTTACTGCATTTTTGATCAAATAAGCTAAATGCCGCCTTGGTGAAAACAAAAGACTTCTTTCAAAAAAAAAAAAACGCTTTAGAAGGTTTTTTTTTTTTCAGAAAAATCGTTATAAAAACTTTATATTATAAATATTTGTATAGTTACATTTTACTATTTAAATAGTAGAGTTAATTGTCTACGCAATTAACGACGAATAAGCTTTCATGAGGTAAGTAGACTCGTGAATTATAAATCATAGCAGAAACTCATTAACCCATTTCACTAGATGTCCAGTTTTGTTGTTCAGTAATCTCCATAATGTCCATTCTTTAATAATAGAATGTGTACCCCATGGTTAAAAAATACCTATACGCCTATAATAAAATACCAATATAAAATTATAAAAAGTATATATCGCCTTTCTAAATCATTCCCAAACATAATATTGTTGTTTAGGCCATACATACCACGTAATATTAGAATAGGTACCTCTCAGTTTAGAAATACTTACAGTATAAATGATTTGTAATTTTACAGGTTGTTACCCCTTTATTCCCCAAACTTCGCATATTATTCCCTTATACCTACACGGAGGTACTGAATAGGTACACTGTAATTACAAAAAAAGTTACGCTGTAACTTCAGTTTACTTATGCAGTTCTTTGCAGGTTGCATATCTGGTTGTTACCCCCTTATTACCCAAACGTAAGACATTATTCCCTTATATCTACACGTACTTTCTTTATAGGTACACTATAATGACAGAAACGTACACCATAAATTCAGTATACTTACGTAGTTCTTTGCTTGTTGTAATCTAAAGCGTACCTAAAAAGTTAAAGTTGTTCATACATAAAATGTTTAATTTATACACAAAACCCTATGATTACTACTGAGATCACATTGCCCCATCCAATTCTTCCCTTCTTCCACTCATTTCCTGTCCACTAGCTAATAAAACTTGAAAAACAAAAGAAACAAACGCCAATTATACGCTAAAAATCTGATTACAACTCACAGACAAAGTGATTTTCAGGTAAATGGTCAATTAACAAACAAAGCTCTGTGCAACTTACACAGTGAGTGTGCAAGTAATTAAATCAGTATTATTCCTAAGTTAGAAGTATAGCTTTTCCAAGCAGTGCACAAATATTAGGTAAAATGGATGTTTCAGTCACGCTTTTACAAGTGAGCCGAACATGAACAAACAAACCAAACACAGCATTGTGCAAATGAGACTAGTTTATAGAAACACATGCCATTCATAATAGCAAATAATGAGCAAGCATCAAATCATCTAAGACTTCACCCGTGATTAACAGAAGCTTGGAAGTTTGCGGTAAACATATAGACAGGATGAGTGGACCTCCGCCAAGCCAAAACCTTGAGGCTAATCCACAGCAAAGAGAGACGTGGATCAAACTCCCCATTTTTGGCAAGTATGTCAACATTTTTAGCTACCAACATGCTCAGTCACATTCTGTTTGACCTGATAGCTAAAACACATGGATTACAAGACATTTCAGTGCCCAACTTACAGGTCTGGACAGCTAGTATTACTGTAAGTCTGGATCAAAATAAAATAATACTAACGCCCAGTTGTACTGTTTTTGTGCCAAATTACTTCATCTTTAATTATACCCAGCTCATCATCTGCCATGTCTGCCATTAAAAAAAGCATATAAAACATTATTAATATAAATTATAGGTATTCATCTTGGGGGGAAAAAATCTGATTTTTATTCACAGCCCCAAACAAAGATGCAAAGAGAGATAATTATCCAAGCCTAAACAAGTTAAATCCCACTTGGTTGAAGGTCTGTTTTTCTTTAAGCTCTTCTGTGTTGGTAGTTTTTGTAGTGCTGAAACTTGATCTCAGAAGAGGAAACCAATGGCAACTGGAGCACTTATGAAGGATCATGAAGGTCATTACTATCATTTTTGATAAAACAACCCTGGCAAAGAATTGCAACAGCCATGGAAGCTACATTCAATGTAATGAACAGTAAATGAGAACAATGAGTATATTATGGAAACATAAGCTATGCAAATAAGACCCAATGCTATGAAAAAAAGGAGACATTACAAAACCAGATTTATATAAAAAAGAAAGAAAATAAGAATAGGTGACGCTATAGTTTTTCACAATAAAAATAAATAAATAAATAAAATGTGTTAATCATATTTAGGATAACTCTCATCATCAACAGAAAAATTTCGGAGTATGTAGGGCCACGTTCAGGACCATATTAAAATCCATTATTTTTTTACTATTTTTAACTAATTAATATTCTGATCACTTTGCTAATTCTGTGTTTGTGTCCAAATAAAATAGTTTATCATTTGAAATGAGTGCCAGGCTTTAAGGACTGTAAACAGTGTTAATCTACCTTAGGCTGATGATACACGGGGCAACTATTTGAGCAATTTTTGCCAGGCAACTTTTTTTGAGCAGTGTTTCTTGGGCACTTTCCCCATTGAGAATGGGTAGCAAATTTCTGTCTGGATACTTTAGATCGGTCGTGGGCCCTGTGTCTCACCTGGTTTGCCCATTGACAGCAACATTGCCCAAAGTTGCCAGGCAACAATGCTCAAAAAGTTGCCCAATGTATCATCAGCCTTAAAAGAAGTAACATGATTGACAGTTTTAGATATTTCTACAAAGTGCAAAACCACCGTAACAGGGTTAATCATGTAAGATCAATAAATTCTGATAAATGTAAAATATAAAATCACTTAAAGTGATAAACTTACTTGTCCTTGCAATTAATTTCCTCAAAGAAAGAAAGAAATATTTAGTTTTATAATATTTCGATTACATGCATATGGATGTCTTATCTACATTTTATTTATAAAAAAGTAAATTGCATTTATATAAATATACTTGCATTTACAAAAAGGCCTACAATTCATTTTTAAAAGTCTATAGACTATGCATCATATTTACACACCATCGAGGGACACAAAAGTCACTGGGAATAGTCTCAGAGAATGATATATGCATCTTGCAGAGAGCACTTCACAAATGAATTACAATCTAAGAGAATGACCTTTTACTGTAATTCACTTCACTGGTCTTGTGTACTGACCGGCACATCATGCCGCAAAGAGGAGAGATTCTTAACGTTTGGCACTCAAACACAAAGAAAATCAGGAAGGAAAGACAATCCACAGAGAGCTTTCAAGACAAAAAAGGAATTCAAAGCCATTCAAAAAGTGTGTTTGTACAGCACCAATAAACAACCGCACTAAATTTTAATGCATTATGTAACAGTAAAATGCAAGTTAATTTGGCCTGGTGAGACTAGAAAGACATCAGGAAAAGGAATGGGAAACTACTGCACATCTCACTTAGATTTCTGCATGAATACTAAATACTATCTATAAATACTGCGACCTTTCAAGCGTCGCATAAAACACAGTGCCTATCAATAGGACATTTTTTCCCTTTAGTACACACTGAGGAATCCACAAATACAAAGACGTGAAATGAACTGAATCAAATGATTTCATATTGAACTCAGTACTGGTTTATTGTAAAAAGTCACGCAATGGTATAATACTGCAAATAAAATAAAGACTGCCTACAGTTTTGGTTTATGGCTGCCTCTGAGAACTAGAAGAATTCTTACCAAGCGTGCTCATGATGATATATGAGACTTAACAGATATATATGACATTTATAGCGCTTGTTTGCCAATGCTCTGGCATATCACAAGATATCCTGCTGTGTTACTCCTATACCAGTGTACTGCATTACATATCATGAGCCTAGGAAGAAAGCCAGCGCTATCCGCTGGTTGAGATTTAAGACTGCTATATACATTGAATATTAAACCTATTAATTTGGGTTTGTTTAGAGCTACCCGTCAAATGCTATTTTCATCCAAACTAATAATATTTGCTCACATTGGCTTTGTCTGGGGTTCTTTCTGGGTGGAAAACGTAAGTAATTCAATTTAGAGAACATCAATCAATGCCTCTAATTCTCAAATAACTACTGCTTGACATCATCTGAAATGAGCTGAATAACATGGCAAAGAATGTTTTATGCATAGTTTTTAATTTAAAAATGAGTCAATAAATCCAGTAGATATTTCTAGATAAAAGCAAATTCTGTCTTCCTATCCTTCATAACTGTAACAACATGCTTTGTTAACGTGGCTAACTCAATAAAAATGGCTCTGGGGAGAAAAAGACCATATAATTTTTCTGTTTCTCCAAACAGTGAAGCAAAATTACTGAAGCCCATCCAAAAGAAACGACAAGGAAAATTTCACTTTTATTTACAGCTCTGATAAAAGGCGCTTTAAATCTTTACACCCTTGAAAGTGCAAGAAAAATGAGTTCATGCACAAAAAATACTATTTCACAATTTTCAGCTTATGCAATGATTTTATCATACAACAAAACACTTGATTCGTATGAACAATTTCCTTCTCGTGATTGGCCATCATTTACAGACAGCTGAAGACCTCTGACATAAACGTCAGGTTGCTCTGGTGACAAAGTGTTTTAGTTTAGTTTTTAAAAAGACTGACATGAGAACAGTAAGAAAACTACATTAATGGCAGATATCAATCTACACCCAATGCAATTGCTCACAGGTGGATCAAAACACTTGCCAAGATGGAAATCATGAAAATTTCACCTAAAACTTCTGCGTTTGTAAGAATGATGCTTCATTGTTTCCCTTGTGTCTTTTAAGTGGTAGTGCTAGTTGTGTCAAAGACGTAATAATAAGAACAAATAAATCACATTTTACTGTTATAAATGTGCTGTATTTATCTGTACATCAGATCTTTAGAACAGTTTTTGGTCATTTTCAAGTCAAGTTTCAAGTGTAAACAATAACAACTAAATAAAAAATGTAGAAAAATCATTAAATAGCAATTTTAATAGCACACTGAATTGCTATTCTAAACATTTTCTACCAGAATGTACAGTACATCTGATTCTGTAGCTCAGTTGATAAATACACGGACAAGAAATTGAATTGGATGGATGATGTGGAAATGTTTTTCCGCTTAAAATACAAGACATTCAAGGTTCTAACCAGCCCTAAAATAATTTTTGATTTTAATAAGCCAAAAATTGCAGCTGTGCCAACAGTAGATGTATATCAGCAGTGGGAACACATTTGTTTGCATTCTGATTTGTGATTTCACTGGAACGGACAGTGAACCGCAGAAAACCAAAAGGGCGGTAGAGCGCACAGCTGTGTGTGGTAGAAAACACGGCCGCTGTACGCCACTTGTGACAAATGCAATAATAACTCCGCAAACAAGTTACAGAATTCCAGCAGATCGCCACACATTATAACACATACAAACTTCGGCCGAAGAACCAGAGATGTCAAAGTGCTAGGGACATGACACCACCGTCCCTACTTTAATTGATGATGAGAAACAGAGATGTGATAACTTTAGGATGGATAACAGGATGATGAGCAATCAGCAAACGTGAATGAGAGCAAGACCCGAAATCCAAGGCAATTCATACATCACTGAGGAATGCAACACAACAAAAACAACAAGTCCTCTCCCCCGCACGCCTGCCAAGATATCCCAAACAGCGCTGCAGACTCCCTGTTGCTCAACTGCGCTCTCAGATTGTGCCGAAAAGAGAGTCTTCTATTTTCAGTCAACTACTGGAAAAAATGGGCCTTAAACATCAAGTTTCCCAGTTCTCTCTGATGCCAGGATGGAGAGAGAGACTCATTTTACATTCACATTAGCCGAGAGGTTTCTCAATGAGCTGAGGCACTGACTTATTTATCCTCAACGACTGGCAGAACTCAAGCAGGGAAGGTTCTGCCAACTGGCAATGTCTCTGAGGGTTGAAATTCAGCAGTTATACATGCAAACTCATCCTACAACAAACTCATCCTACAACAAGAGCATTTCAAGTGAATTTGACCTTGGAAACAGAGCCAAAGGTACCAGACAATTAGTTCAGTTGCACTTAGTCTATATGCTTTCCATTCACAAAGCACTGAAATGAACTGATGATGTACTGTATGTGTGACATACAGTATGTGCTGCAAGACACCTGAGATAGAGATTTATTTAGGATATGTAACACATCCTTTTTCCAAGTGTATAATCACCTATATCGATTTACTCCACAATCAAAACATATAGCATAAATATTGGGTTACTGCTATAAAGGGAGTAGTAGTTGACTGGTCATGGGATTTCAATACAGTGGCAACTCACTTACCGTTTATACTGTAAACTAAAATTGTGTTTTTTGACAACTCAAGTGACTGTACGCTTCAAAACAGTATAAAATAGTTATACATTTACACTAACATTCAAATTTTTTTTTTAAAGATTTGTTTTATTCAGTAAAGTTGATCAAAAGCAACAGTAAATATGCTTATAATGCAGTTTGAACTGTCTTATTATCAAAAAATAAAATGTATCACCATTACCACAAAAATATTAAGCAGACTAATGGCTACTAAAAATTCAGATTTTGCCAACACGGGAATAAATTACTTTTTCAAATATATTACAATAGAAAACCGTTATTTCAAATTGTAATAATACTAATACTAAATACTACTACTAATAATTCTAATACTAATAATAATTCACAATATTACTATTTCTAATCACATTTTTAATCACATTAATAAAGCCCTGGTGAGCATTAAAAAAACAAATCAATAAAATCAAAACATTTCAAAATATTACCGACCGCAAAATTTTGTGTACATTAGTACAAGTGTAAAACTTTATGCAAAAAAACTTTATTAAATTTGCACTTCTTGAATATTACGAACTTAAACATGAGGTTTTTACAAATGAAGAAATGAGGTAATGGGAACTGTTTAAACAGCAACATGGTTTACTGGATTTACCACATCAGGCCCCAATTATTCAGGTTGTTGCCCTTTGACCTTCTAATTGCATGAGCAAACCATTACCGGCCTAACCATGAGTCTGTATCGTTTTGACTAGTGAGACAAAACAGACCACCATTGGTTCTAACTACTGCAAGAAAATTGGCGATTAATAGCTATGTAAAACTGTGGTCAGAAAATTAACCTTTGTGAACATAAGACAGTGAGAGGGATGGCCATCATTTGTATGTGACACCATAATGTCACTTCACAATAACACGGTATTGCTTTGATCCTTTATGAGGTACTGTATATGTCTGAAATATGATTTAAAAACAGTTTCACAAGCTTATAGAAGTAGTAAAAACATGGTTGCATAATTTATATACTTTAGTATTGACTAGTTGTTTGTTTCTTTAGCCATTAAGTTTCACTCCTAGTTACTTTCAGAGCCATTCATAGCATTTTATAGGAGAGATTCACTGGAGATTTTTAAAACAAAAATCACAGCTAATGATCTACTTTATAGATCAATATCATAATGGTTTCATTACATTCATAAAATCGCATGAGCAAATCTGTCTGAAGTTGACGTAATTTGTTTAGATGTCAATGGGACGTTACAATTTTCACCTTGGATAATTTCTTCAAGACTGATATTTTGAAGAAAGTTCATGAACACATCTGAATTCATAGCTTACAGCTGTGTACACACAGCAACACGGCATCATCAACCAGACCTGCGTTGAAAGTAACAGCGTCATGACAAGATGTGGAAAGCAAAGAGAGAAAATTATTAAAGGAGAGTGCTAGAAAACAAATGCCATTTTCCACCGCCACTATTTTCATCGGAATTATCCCAGAATCCATCAGGGACTTGTGTAAATTCCAGAGGTTGTTGGGTAATGCATTCAGTTTTCTCCATGCTTTGACTAGCTTGGCTCAACTGATCCCAAATAAACTCTGGCTGCGTCCCAACTAGAATCAGTCACTCGATCTAGCGCGTTCCTGAGCTGCCTGAAAATGTGGACATTCATTAACTTTTTGGTTTTTGGAGAGGACAATGAGGGTCATCCCTGTCATAAATACCGGCCAGTTGAAAAGCTTATAAATCAGCTTGAGTGGTGTTGACTTGGTGGTCAGTGGTCCATTTGATTTAAGCATCTACAGAACTCATGACTCACTTGTGCTTTAAAAGATACACATTCAGATGGAATCGTAATCCCTGCGTGAAATCATTGTGGCTATAAAAACACCCCATAACAGAGACTATAACCAGAGCTCTGTATGAGCAAACAAGGAATTTGTATGATATTCAAAAACACAATACCACAAACAAAAGACTGGCACATTGACCACTGTTTGATCTTCTGCCATTAATCCCCACAGTCATCGTAAAGACACAACAGAGAACAATGCAAAGGATTTCCTGTTAAATCACCCTTTTCGTTTCATGGGTCAACAACGCCAATATCCGATTCCCTGGGAATTTCACGAGCTGGTGGTCAAAACGGTTTGTTTGACAGCGTGTTCGGCCTGATGAGCACTTTGAGCTGATTGATGAAGACTTTCACTGATATGAACCATCTGGTTAATTTAACCAAGAAGAGCATTAATCATTGTAAAATTGCGTAATATTTCTGCCTAAGTCATGAAATTAAATGCACTGGAATCCCAAAGGGCAGATGCTCTGAGAGTGATTCGCATCAATTACTTCCTTGTGTCTATTGAATATTAAAGGGAAGTACAAACTCTTCATAAAATGTTTGTTGGAAATAAATCACGCTTAAATATTTTTGCAATTAAGTAGCAGAAGTCTCTTACGTCTTCAGGCTGCGCATGTGTTGCCGTTAAATGAGATTTGTTCCATATTTCATAAGTGTTAATCTAGAAGACAGAGTTCACGCTCATAAAAAATTGTTTAGATAAACTGTTCCTGATGAAATATGAACACTGGCAAAGTCTAAATCAATTAAAATGGATGGATTTCAAAAATCCAAACAAAAACAACTGCAAACAACCTTGTATGAGAACACATATTTTTTTCTAACAAATGATGTGAGTTTAATTAAGACAATTAGCAAGAAACGTCAACCAAATTTTTTAATCTGTGCTACATTTTTCTCTTCACCACCGTGCTCTGACCATTATAGAGACTTGTTGAATAAATCATGAATAAATGTAATATAATTTTAAAAAAAAAGTTTATATGACTAACAGTTCTGACTTTCTGAGAATTCTGAGTTTATATCAAGCAAGATATAAACTATATTGCCATTCTGACTTTTTTCCTCATAATTCTGAGTTTACATTTTACAATTCTGTTTTTCCCCAACCAAGGATTAAAAAAAAAAAGGTAATTGCGACTTTTTCATCTAATAATTTTGACTTTTTTTTCTTCTCGCAATTGTGTTAACATCTTGCATATTCAGAGTTTTCTTAGAATTGCGAATTCATTTCACAATTCTGAGATTACGTCTTCCAATTCTGAGAAGTCAGAATTGTAAAATATGAACTCAAAACGGCAAGAACTGAGACTAAATGTCGCAAATACCTTTTTTGTGTTAGAAACAAGTTTCCATAGATAGCAGCTTGTCTACATGCAGCTTGTGGACTCACAAAACTGATGAACAGAATAAAAATAACTCAAATATCCCCATGTGTATTCAAGAGAACAAACAACAAGTCCATTAGAAATACAAAAGAAACAGGACACTGACAGATTCTTTAACTTCAATTGTCTTCTCCTCAATACAGTCCTCTGACAAAAAAGAAGAAAAAAAAAACACATTTCCTTGCCACATGGTCATAAACATTTAAAGCAAAAGCAAAAAAAAAAAAAAAGTAGTAGACATCACGTTTTGTGAAGGACAATGTAGCACAATTATGGATTCCTGTAGTTCAACTCCTGGTTAAACCAAAGAGTATGGGATGGGGCTACTGTACCTGTTTGTCCAAACAATGGAATTAGATGTGGTAGAAGTGTTTTTGAAAACCTTTGTCCTTCAGATTTCAGCCCCAAATCTCATAGTACTTCAACAATCAGACCTGGAGCTGTTCAGTGGTAGGTAACCAGTACCCTTGTGAAGCCATGCTACAGGTTTTAGCTTACCGTGCATATGCCAGACACATCTGCATTTGCTCAAGAGAGCTTTTAGACATGTCTGGGTTGAAAAACCCAATATGATCTTGTTTCTTTTAATGGACACTTCTGGAAATAAACTCCCTCGACACCAGTGGACATTAAAGATGAACTAGAGGGCCGAGAAAGACATGCGACTGGCCTCTAGAGGCTTCCCAGTTTGCATAAAGGTTCAGTCGATAATTAAAAAGATTTCTTCTGGCGACGAACAAGTGCTTGTGGTCAGATGAACTTTATGTTTAAGTTCATGGCTGGTTTTCAGCCCTAGAGGAGTTAGTGAGAGGAAAGAAAACGAGAGGTTTATATGATATGGCCTTTGTCTGTTTGGTTCCCTTTGCCTTTTGGCCTGGAATGCTTCAAGAGTGTAGAAACAGGCCTGAAACCACCAGAAATATTTGGAAGAACAACCAAGAACCAAGTTCTCCAGAAACACCTTCAGTATGTTCTGGAAAGGCCCGTTCTGGTTCATTTTGATCTGGCTTCACAATGTTATCCCTGATCCCAGTCCTGAGACAAAATACGTCTATTAATCCAAGACTACAGTACAAACTCACGTTGTATGCTGCAGTTAATTTAAAACTAAGACCTATAAATTTTATGGCACAATATCAACAACTGCACACCAGACTTTCAGAATACACTGCTTTTCTTTGTAAAACGGTTTCCTCCCAATAAAACTTACCATTAATTAATCTTTGGTCCACATTTTAGAAACATGAAAGCAATCAGATCAGAGCTGTCAATGTATTCCTTTTGTGTGATTACTTATATAAATGGTGCTTAAAATAATTTTGTGTGAATAATTATACAAATAAATGTTCAAATTAAAAAATTAAATTATATATAAAAATACAATTATGAAATTTAATAAAACAAAAATACAAATGTGAAAAACTGTGGAATATTTTCATAAAACATGCAGTTTAATTTGATGAAAAAAGCAAATAATGTAGTTTAATTTAAAATTAACTGACAGCCCTTATTCAGATACAAATGTTATCCATTAGCCACATACATATTAGTACAACATAGCGCCAAAATACTTTTACACACATGTATAGATATTTTCTGAGACAAAGTTCTATTTTCATAGAACTCAAAAAATGAACACTCAATGATGGACAAAACATTTTAGCGCCACATCCTTGGCCAGTTTTTGCAACTATCCAACTCCAGGATGGATCACAACCAAAGAAAATGTCACACTGCGATGCATAAACGTTCTCCTCTGTTTGACATTATGATCTATTCAAGAGACAAACCCTGGCTTGCAGGCATGTTTCTAACACAAGAACAGATGCGCAGAAGATCAGAAGCATCAACTGAACAAATATTTCCTCACATCATGAGTTTAAGAGCCGCCAAGCCACAAAGAAAAGAGGTGTGGTGGCTTAACTGCACCAGTTAATTTACAATGAGCTCATATCAAAACTGCGATTGTGTCATTTTAGTCATCTGCATATGAGTAAATGTTAATAGCAAGCCTACTCACATGAGACCCATTGTGCAAATACTCTCCATGCATGCTTGAGAGACTCAAGGACTCCACAGGTCACCAGTGTTGGTGCACCACACACGCCAAGAATTTACAAGGACAAGCTTAACGACAATTTTGGCAAGCGTTTCAAAGCATCGCACATCAACGCCTGCTGAAATAAAAAGCCCGTAGTAGTTTGTGCTTTAACTTACTACTTCCAGCATGCAGGTGGAATGAAATGCACCACCATAGAAGAGAAAGGGTGACGACTAAGAAGTGATGCAAGAGAGAGAATAAAATCTCTTCATATACAATTTCTATTGCTTGATTTTTATTCTAGATCAGTGTTTCCCAACCTTTTTTTAGTCGCGGCACCCTTTGGAAATTTTAACAAATTTGTGGCACCCTACAAAATTGATTTTGTCACAATATTTGAATTTCTAACTTCGATATGATACTTTGAAAAGTATCGTTATTCGGTACAGCAGGGAAGAACTGCAGAATGTGTCATATATGTATATGTGTGTCAGATATTTTTTATATTATTAATTTTTTTGTCCATGGAGGCAATCAGTAGGCTAATTTCTAATGAGGAGACCAATTTATATGACAGATTTTAATGTAGGCTTTTATTCATATGTAAACATTGTTTAATTACCATTATAACTTAAACTATCTCACAAATTTTTGCTCACTCTGTGTATTTTTGATTTTACAGTTGGGTAATTTTGTTGCAGTAGCACGAGATAGCTTGATTTCAAACTTTGAATTGAATAAAAAATGACAAGTAAACAGTCAGTAATAAAATAAGAACAAATAAAGAAATTAATAATGATAGCACAAATAAAAAACAACGACAGGCCTACACATTAAATAAATAGCTTTTTAGTTTTTCAGGTCTAACAGTAGGGCTATTAAGAGATTTAATTTTTTTTTATTATTTTTTTTTTTTTACCAATTATCCAAATAATGTTTACTCCTAGAAAGCTATTATTATCAGAACATGTGAGCATAACATAGTGGTTAGCAGATCAATGAATGAGAGGGCAGCATTACCAGAGATGCCCATATACCACACACCATGTTACAACACAGTAGGGCTATTGCAGACAGAAACAATACTGTACTACATCGATGTTTCCTGTCGGCTCGTTTTTCGAGTGGACTTTGCTGTTCCAATGAGCATGAACGGTATACGAGTGGAGCGACTGAGAGGAGCGCACACGCATAGAGCGGATAATGCACAGAGCGTCACACCACGTGAAAGTGAATCCTGAGCGGTGAACTAATTTTCTGCACCCGGAATTTCAGTGCATCTCTAATTATTAGCGACATCAGAAATGGATATTATATAATAGATGCTTTTTTGAACATTTTAGCAATTAAAAAAATATTAAAAATAATTTTTTACACGGCACCCCTGCTCTCGACAGACGGCACCCCGGTTGGGAAACACTGTTCTAGATAATGAATAATTCATAATAATTCATCCCTAAAATGAAAATTGTCTTCCATGGACCAAAGGAGAAATGTTGAAGAATAAAAGTATTCCATTGACTTGACTTGTTTGGAGGACAAATTATATGGGTTTATGGTGCTTTCTGTCTTTTGGAGCTCAGCAACCCGTATCCTTGTTAACTTGGATGGCATTCATAAAAACTTTTGTGTTGAACATAGGAAAGTCAGTTGGTTTTGAGAGTAAGTCAAGTTACCACCGTAAAGCTGAGGAGTCTGGGTCTGCTTTGCATCCGGAGCCGGCTTAAAGTTCCAGCATCATAATCCCTAACCTTCAAAGAATAATATCTCCTTGCTTTCTTTCACTAATTCTAAACGGTCACAGGAATGAAAACAGGATTATTTTACATGCCCCACACAAGACACCAACACAGCTAACCCAATGAAAGGAAACCCTGGCAACTTTGGGAACAGAAACAGTACAGGCCATCACTCTTGAGTGATAATCTGGCATATTTAAGTCTCTTTTAATCTCCCCCCCCCCCCCCCCCCCCCGCCCCCCCCCCCCCCCCCCCCCCCCCCCCCCCCCCAGAACAGTAACCGGGTGAACAAATTTGAGTCATTTTCAATTTAAAAGTAAAACAATATGGGTCTCATTTTCTAAATATAAACTTAATACGTTTTCTCCTTCGCCACATAAGAAATGCATAAAGCACAGCTGGAGTCTGTGTATTGCTAGTGATGTAGAATACCACGGTACATTAATAACTGGCTGACTTCAGAAATGGAGCCAGTGGTACCATTTCAAACTTAATCATAAAACAGCTACACATAATTTCTTGGCAGCCTACCTGCAAACAAGATTTTCAGAAAAACTAAAGGCAAAACAGATTTCATTGCATAAAAATGTCAAATAAACAACCATGATAGACAGACAGATAGACAAACAGGACACTTTATTTATCCCATATGGGAAGTGGTGACGTCCAATTGAATAAATACAAAACGGGTACATTACAAAAGACAATATATAAACATTATCATACACAAGAACCTACAGAATGTTAAGATGGAGAAGTAAACGGTCTCTTACCTGTAGCATGTAGTCACCTCTCCTGTGGATTTTACGCACGGGTATTTCGTCGTTGCGATTTTGTTCTCTGAACACACATCTCTGTAAGACAAAGAAGCCGTCAGCGGTTTCTTTCTACGTAAACACATCTGCCTCACGCACAAGAAACAAGCTTTCAGTCCTCTGAGTTCTTGTAAACAGCGAGCTGACAGCGCGCGCACTGCAGGGACACTTTACCTGTCCACATCCTCCTTCTCCTCTCGGAAAGTCCACGGCGTTCCCGATGAGAACAGCATTACAACCACAGCAAGTCTGAGAGGAGTTCCTCTGCCCGTGTAGCTCATTTCAGACACTCAAAAAAGATATTGGCCGTTTAAAGCTAGCGTCTTGAAGTTCAGCGTTACTTTGAGGAATTGAGAGAGTATTGATTGGTTACCTCCTGCGAAGCCCCACGCGCAGATTCCCACCGGCCCCTCCTACTCCCGCACTTGCTCAACTTCAATAGGCTCAGGAACGCTAGTTATGAATTTAATATTTAATAACTGCCACAGGTAACATTAAATATATTCCTGTGGCGAAATCCTTATGTGTGAGGTTTGAGTTAAATATTATATTACAATAGGCTACGTAAAAAAAAAAAAAAAAAATTTTTTAAAAATTAAATAAAATGTTTGTTATTATTATATATTTGACTGTTCAAGGACACAGCTATGTGTGCTGAATAAAATGGTGTAGAAATCATTTTCAATCAGAAATTGCAAAAAAATTTACAAAGAAACAGCAAGTAACACATTGAATTAAAGGTGACATTTTCATGTAGAAAAACTAAAATATTATATTATAATAGGCTACGTAAAAAAAAATGGACCATTTGATACCATATTTATTTGTTTGTTTGTTATTATTATATATTTAACTGGACACAGCTATGTGTGCTGAATAAAATGGTGTAGAAATAATTTTCAATCAGAAATTGCAAAAAAATTACAAAGAAACAGCAAGTAACACATTAAATTAAAGGTGACATTTTCATGTAGAAAAACTGAAATATTATATTATAATAGGCTACGTAAAAAAAAACTTTTATACCATATGTATTTATTTAATTATTTATTCATTCATTAATTTTTGTTATTATTATATATTTAAATATTTAAGGACATAGCTAAAGTCATATGTAAATGTATGATAATATGTGTGCTGAAAAAAATGGTGTAGAAATCATTTTCAATCAGAAATTGCACAAAAAATGACAAAGAAACAGCAAGTAACACATTGAATTGAAGGTGAAATTTTCATGTAGAAAAACTGAAATGGTATTTTCTTGTAAAACGTACTCCAGTAGTCTTTCTTTTATTTACAGCTTCAATTTTTTCAACATTGTACATTTATTTATTTATTGAGAAACTGAACAAATTTGATTTGAACTACTTAAGGACACAGCTGGAGTCATAAATGTGTGCTGATATGTTAAACGAACATGTGTCTCTCAATTAATTAGATACTAAAAATGTCAAGTATAATATTTAGTATAGAATAATTAGAAAAAAGGCTAACAGATAGGCCAGGTAGTTGACATTTAACCTCCCCATGTTTAGTTCTTTAAAAAATGCTGTACATTGGCAGCGCAAATGTAATGCTATTTAAAAAAAGAAGTGTAATCTGTGAAATAATGAATCTAGAAAATTTTGAAAATATGAAATTATAAAATAAATGTATGCCCTGTCATGACAATGACATAATTGAAAGCTCTCACACTGATTGCCCTCTAAGGTTAAACTAGGCAAATGAGACTGTGTTGGCTAACTGATTCCCTCACAACAGGGATTGTTTGCACCAATTCTTCATCCCTGACCTCTGACTGCTATGTAAGCTGTTAAGGGACCCAAATGTCCCACAAGGCCAGGGGACTGTTGTCACAAAAAGAATTAAGCTAATGGTACATGTATTGAATTTTGTAGTTATTTCTATGTTCGTGCCATTAATACCCCTGTGATTGATAGAACCATTTTAGTTGTGGCCACTGATGAACTGAGACTAACTGAAAGTTTTGCCCCCTAGTGGCTGACAAAGCAGCAGCTGTTTCTTGTTTGTAGTCTCCATTCCCAACCAGCAATAAATGAAGACGCTCTCGCCAGCAAACCTTCCTGATGACTAATCTCACATCTCATGAGATTGAGAATCATCTCTCATGAATAAGCAACTCTAAACATATCAGACGGTGTCGACCTCAAGTGCTTGGAGGCCCAGATAAATGATCTGCCTCCAAAAGGACGTGTTTCCATGGAGCTGTCTGCATGATGCTGCTGATGAATCTTGGCTGAGATTAGTTTTCGTGCCTTGCTTTTTTGTAGTGATAAACCCTGCTTGTCTTTTTCCTTCAACACTTTCATTGCAATCCAAGCTTCAGATTTCAGACACAAGGTTGATGTCCTCAGAGCCAATGTCTAGACTTTATGGAGACTTTAAGCTAAGTATCAAAAGTTCACTCATTGTTTTTTTCCTCTTAAGAAAAAAGAATGTGAATAAATTATTCTAATCTAATTTTTAGATCAAAATTATCCCTGTTAGTTGCAAAAAAACTGTCCTTAACCATGATTTCTTATCACAGCATGATTGCGGATATTACATTTTAAATTTCACTGACCCGACATTTGTTTTCAAATTCTGTCCAGCTGTTTTTATGATATTTTTGTCTCAGGTGGTTGCATAATGCATGCTGTGCTATTCAAACACCCAAACACCGGACAGAACAAGTAAACAGAACAAATTAATAGTTTTCAGACAGAGAACACCTGCTCTTTTAAGAATATTACTCCTAATCAAACATATATAAGCTATTTGTTGTTTTTAGTGTTTAACTAAGCATTTTATACAGTGTAACAGGACTGCATTAGTGATAAGATAACAATTGACCAATTCCTGTGCTGCGTAAGGCTAGTCTCATTTACATAAAACTGAAGAACTGTTTTGACACAGTGTTATGAGTCAGCCGAATTCGAAATGATACAAATATGTGCTAATGAGAACGAGCATGCTTGCAAGTTTTGTTTTTAATTAAGGCATAAGAAATAGGTCAAACCGAGCAGTGTAAAAACTGGAAAATGTGCACAGCCTTTAAAAGCCTTACAGATATTTTAATGTCACATGCAAATATTTGCAGCCGAGGCGAAACAGGTCTGTTTTTTTTTTTGTATGTGTGTGTGTAATGGGTTTAAAGTAGAGTTCCAAGGAAAAATGATTTGATTCATTGTACAGTAACTAATGTTTTGAGTCAAAAGTCAATTACACAAATGTGTTTCCTCAAGCAGAGGTTTTGTACACTTGCATTCGTTTTTTTTTTTTAAAGAAATTCATATTTTTATTCAGCAAGAATGCATTAGATTGATACAAAGTGACTGTAAAGACTTATACATTGTTACAATCTATTTCAAATAATAATAATATTTCAAAGTATTATAGTTTTTACTGTAATACGACCAGAGGCGGACAGTAACTAAGTACATTTACTTGAGTATTGTACTTAAGTACACTTTTTGAGTATCTGTACTTTACTTGAGTATTATTTTTTCTGGGAACTTATGACCATGAAGAATAGCTCTGGATTTTGAATCTGTGTGAAAATGTCTGAGAACAGAAAATGAAGTTGTGGTATTTACTACCGCTCTAGGCTACATCAACAACACAATCTGCATCCAGGAGGAAACCTACGATTTATATTTAGCACACACACACACACACACACACAGGTTTGTTTTTATGGTTTAAAAAACCAATTCTGTATGATTTATAAGCTTGTTTCCTCATGGGGACCTCAAAGATGTCCCCACAAGGTCAAAATTTCCTAGTATTACTATCCTTGTGGGGACATTTGGTCCCCATAACGTGATAAATACCAGGTACACACACACGCACACAAACAGATGAAAATCTTGATATTTGCAGTCTGTCGGATTTTCTACCTCACATTACCTGCCTGCCTGGACACTAAATCTGTGAACCAAGATTAACTCTCACTGTCGCTACAGCAAGCCATTTTGGATTAAAATGCTCATCCTGTCATACATGTGCACTTTATCATCTGAGATCAGTTGTATTATTACCTCTTATTGTTGTTAATGCTCGGATAAGGGCAGAAGGCATCTCTGAAAAGCTCTGACCCAGAAGAACGCGACAGAATCTGCAGTTGTAGTACCGCTGTTGACCGCTAGATGACTCTTCAACTCCAGGGCAGCGCTGCACACCTCCGTCATCGTAAACAAAATGGATGACCAGTGTTATAAATACCGGGGTGCGTCACGACTAGGGAGGGTGCCTGCTGTGCCATTTAAGTTTCTGCAGTTTTGATGGCTCAGCAGAGAGGAGGAAAAGGGATGATAGATAAATAGATAGAGAGAGAAGGGTCATTATGTCTCCAGGTGCAAACATCCCTCACACAGCCGGTCTTAAGAAGCGAAGCATTTTACTGGGGTAGAAGTAAAATGTTTCGTGCAAGTCATTTCTTGTTGTGTTGTTGTACAATGTCACTGTGTGTGTGTGAATGTGAATAACTTTAAATAAGTTGTGCAACTGCAAATGTGTCAACGCTTGGGTGTTCTGTTTTCACAAAACACAAAGTACGCAGTAGGCCTGTTTTTAAATATGCCACTTTATTGCAGTAGTTTAATTTAAAGAGCACATTTGCTGGACTAACGTGAATGAGACTTTATTTTATACAAATAAAGAAGAGGAATTTATGATTTATTGTTGTCAGATTTTATTTGACTGTTAAAAATATGAGATATCTGTGGAAGCCCGCTGAGCTGAAAAACAAAAACAAAAAAAAAACAGGTAAACCTTAAACAGGTAAACTGGTCTTTGCTGGTTAAGCTGGAAGTAGACGAGCCAGACCAGCTAAAGAAGTGGCCAAAACGCCTCTAAAACCAGCCAACCAGCTTAGACTGGTTTTAGCTGTTTTTCAGCAGGGCATTTCTGCCAGAGAATAAAAAATACCATAGTAATTGCAACTTTTTATCTCAATACTCTGACTCTTCCCCCCTTGCATTTCTGAGTTTAACCCTCTAAAACCAGCCAACCAGCTTAGACTGGTTTTAGCTGTTTTTCAGCAGGGCATTTCTGCCAGAGAATAAAAATACCATAGTAATTGCAACTTTTTATCTCAATACTCTGACTCTTCCCCCCTTGCATTTCTGAGTTTAAAGTGAAGTGACATGTGTTAAGTATGGAGACCCATACTTGGAATTAGTGCTCTGCATTTAACCCATCCAAAGTGCACACACACAGCAGTGAACACACACACGGAGCAGTGGGCAGCCATTTCTTCTCCATCATGTATTTCTGTTTTGTTTTGTTGTTTGTTGTCAATGTATATGTCACCATTATGTGTATCTTTTCATTTATAGTGAATGAATATTGTATTATTGTTGGCTGTCTTTATGTTAGTTTTATGTTACCTGCCTAGGGACTACAGATGAAAAGTAGTTATTGTTACTAATTCTGGCATATTTACATGGTGTATATTTATACAACAATGTTCATGAATATGCATGGTCCCTATTAAATAAACCAATAAATAAATAAATAAATTTATGCTGCAGCGCCCGGGGAGCAGTTGGGGGTTCGGTGCCTTGCTCAAGGGCACCTCAGTCATGGTATTGAAGGTGGAAGAGAGTGCAGTACATTCACTCCCCCCACTTACAATCCCTGCCAGTACGAGACTCAAACCCGCAACCTTTGGGTTACGAGTCCAACTCTCTAACCATTAGGCCACGACTTCCCCATAAGGGTTTTATGGGGTGAGTTTATATCTCACAATTGAGTTTAGGCTATATCTCTCAATTCTGAGTTCAAAACTTGCAATTGCGAGTTTATGTTGCAATTCTGATAATGTTCTCAAAATTGCGAGTCAGTATCTTGCGATATTGCAAGAAAACCATCTCAAGTCAACTGTGAAATATAAACACAATTCTGAGAAGAAAAGTGAATTCTGAGAAAAAAAAAGAAAAAAAAAACTCGAAAAAAGTAACCTGAACTGAACTGCGAGATGTAAACTCAGAATAAAAAAGTCTGAATATCGGGATTTAAACTCGGAATTGCGAGAAAGAAAGTCAGATTTGTTTACATTTTGCAATTCTTTTTTCCTCAGAATTGTGAGTTTATATTGTGCAATTTAGTTTTTTTCTTAAAATTGTGAAAAAGTCTGAATTCTGAGATATTAACTCAAAAAAACAAAACCTGAACCGAACTGTGAGATGTAATCTCAAAATTCCAAAGAAAAAAGAATATCGAGATTTAAACTCAGAATCGCGAGTTTATATTGTGCAATTCTGATCGTTTTCTTAGAAGTGTGAAAAACAAAGTCTAAATTGAGAGATAAAAAGTCAATTCATATTTGTATTATTTTAATCCATGGAAACAGGCTTCCATGGACGTAAAAGCCCTGGAAATGAACATAAAGATTAAGAAAACATTACATTTTTTAAATGTATATATACTGTAACATTAATATATTAATGTTATACACTAATATAGCATTAAGATATGCAGTGTATACTGGACAGCATGACAAACCGTTTTGGAGATTGTGGTCCTTCCCCATTCAAGCAGAAGCTGTGCTTGCATGACTAGAAAATAGCTGCCAGGGGGTTTCGCCAAGATGGCTGCCAAGTGAACAAACTTGCTCCAATACGGATTTCAGTCAAGCAGAGAAAAGACTGGAAAAGATGGGGAGCGAGAGGGGAGAATGAGATCTGGAAATGCCACAAGCTGGATTCAAATTCAGAATGCCTTAATGAGCCCCACTGCTCAATGCGTCAGAGCATGTGCACTAACTACTAGGCCACAGCTCCAAAAAAGGCATGCAATCTTCTAACGAGCTAATAAGTACTTTCATTTAGTGGTATAAATCTTGTAATCCAACACCAGGGCCATTGTTTCCATGTGTATCCTTGGGTCAGGCCTATGTGGCAGCATATCTCCCATTAGAGGATCCTGTCCCCCTTTATATTTTCTTCTTTTTCTCTCTCCATTTTGAGGGACAAAGACATTTTCGGTCACATATTACAGCATCGGGCCCACAGGCAGGGAAGATTCTCTGTGGCGGGCATAAGGTGATTACACAACGCCTGGACCACAGAGGAGCACCATGCTGACTCCTGGACACACACTTGGTCAAACTAACGTCTCTTTCTCAATTCATCCTTCCGTTCCATCCAGCTGTAACATAAATATGTAAGTACTAAATATTAATACTAAAATTACTATATATGTTAATTAATATACCTTACCTGCAATTTCAAACAGTTTTTGAAGATAGATGGATGGACATTTTTTTTATTAAATGTATTATCATATACTCTACTGTTTAAAAGTTTGTGGGTCAGAATGTATGTATTTATTTATGTATAATGCAACAATGCATTAAACTGATCAAAAATGCAAATAAATGTTGTTCTTGTCAACTTTCTATTCATGTCAATTAAAGAATCTGCTTAAAGAATCAACCATATACGTATCACGGTTTTCAACATTGACTATAATAAGAAATGTTTCTTGAGCAGCAAATCAGCATATTAGAATGATTTCTGAAGGATCATGAAGGACACTGAAGACTGATGCTGAAAATTCAGCTTTGCATCACAGGAATAAATTACATTTAAAAATATATTCAAATAGAAAAGAGTTCCTTTAATTTTTTTAATCAAATAAATGCAGTCTTGGTGAGCTTTTTTTCTAAAACATAAAAAAAAATCTTAGCGACTTAACAGTAATATCTACTGAGAAATAAACATTAGTCATTACTTTTTCACTCATATATCTCTAAAGCTTACTTGAGTTTTAGATTATGATGATATTATGCCTTAGACGGTAGAAAACCTTCATACAAAACAGCTGCATTGCAAGTCATTGACTTTCTGGGCAACGAAGCAACAAGGCAGCCTTCGGTTTCAGATACAGCCTTGGAAAGCATTGACGCTGAGAGAGGACGGTGCAAGGAATTGTGGGATAAGCAGAGAGTGAGAGCTGCAGTGCAGCCATCATAATCTGTTTACAGCGTCTGTCTGTACAGATGCCAGCTTCTCTTCTCCTCTCTCACAGTTCATACTCTAAGCTTTAGCACTACACAGTGCAGTCATAGCAAATGGAGGCTGTCATAACATCAGCATCCATCATTGTCAGACAGGCACCTGTCAGCTAGAATACAGGAATGTCCCACAGTGCCATAGCTTCAGACAAACTCCCAGTCCCCGGGGCACCGCAAACCCACGCACATATAAAACAGCAGTCTGCCTGACCACCTGAAGAGAGGTGGTGCACGGTGCTTGTGCTTTATTGTCGTGGTATTTTATTTATGTATGTTTGTAAATATGTATACATGTAAATACAGTCATCACCCACATATTTTTGTTTACAACTAATGAACCAAAAGAATTATATAAGCACATTTTGAAGTGTGCATTTTATTATTATATTATGCATATAGTGGTATTTGCCCATGCAAATTACCATGATGCCATATGTGTGTGTGTGTGTGTGTGTATGTGTGTTTATGCAGGAAGCTAGTACTGCATTCCTAACATAGCCACAAAATTACCTATAGGTCTCTCTGTGGTGGTCATGGTCTGGCTGGTTAGTTTCAATTAGTTCCTGCTAGAAATGCCATAACTGCAGCATTATGCAGGGGAAAAAAAGGTAAGATGCAGGTAAGATGACACCGCTTGTACAGTTCTTGTGTAACTCCAGACACAGTGTCTCCACCTGAGCACACCGGACGGCATCAGACCTGCTGTCCTCTGGCTGCAGTCCACAGGGAACTGCTGTCACTGTCTCGCCGACAGGCCTGATAAGACAAATGGTTATGTAAATTGTAATATGAGCTATTTAAAGCTATGAAAGTGTAGAAAATGTGTCAAATTAATTTCACTGCATCAAGTAACAAAATAGTCAACCAAGTGGCTTTTGCAAACAAACAAGCCTTATTTTCTTAAAGTAACACCAACACTTTTCTTAGTAATTTGTGCAATTATAAAATGAAATACTTTATTGTCCCCAACGGGAACATGTATATGTATGTATGTATGTATGTATATAATACTTTGTTATATATATATATATATATATATATATATATATATATATATATAAAAAGACATAAATCTATAAAAAATATATATAGTGAAACCTCATTGTAAAACATCATAAAAAACATATAAAGCAAAATAAAGTCCAATCAAATTTCTAAATAAAAATTATTTCCCCAAAATATATCCATTTTACATTTGCAAGCTGTTATTTTGTATTTTAACTGAAGAATAGAATAATTAAATATAAAAGATTTATAAATTTGGCAACTTACTTTACCATCTACCAGAGGGTAACAACTTATACTCTATATGTGTATTACTTTTCGGAGTGACTTAAGTTCCCAAATATTAATAATAATCTATTACTTCATTTACATCCACTTGAATTTTAACCAAAGAGTTATTGAGGGGGACAAAAAGCTTAAAAATCACAAACTCAATCCTTCTGTGAAGCCTTGAAGCCATGAGAAGAGTGTTAGCAACAAATGTAAATCCGATTGATCCAATCACAGCATTAGAGATCATTAAATATCCATATACAGCCGCTGAACACATCTGAATATCTAATCTGCATTATAATAGACAGCAGCGACCTTTCCATCTGACCCCAATCAATATACCTTACTGCATATTTGTCTCTTCCTTTATAATTACACCAAAATGGCTTTTAACCATTTTTATCAAATCGGATCCATTCTGTGGCCTTTCTCTCCCAATGGCAAAACAAGAAGAAATTTTACATTCTATGCTTGCATATGAAATATTCTGTAAGTATGCTAGTGCAGTATGCGCCATTTTGTCAATGCTTGAATGAATGTTACATTCTCAAATGAAATACTCTTGTAAATGCATGTTGGAGATTGATGCAGAAGTGTTGAAAACTGTTGAAAGTCTTTATTTATTTATTTATTATATTTGCACATAAAAATCTCATAAAATTGAGGTTGAACCATTTGAGGTTGAGTCATATGGACTACTTCAATGATGTCTTTACTACTTTTCTGGGCCTTTACAGTTCTGTAGGCTGTCAATGGAGGGACAGAAATATTTCTCTCAGATTTCATTATGAATATCTTCATTTGTGTTCTGAAGTCTTACAGGTTTGACCCAACATGAGGGTGAGAAATTAATAAAAGTATTCTCATTTTTGGGTGGACTATCCCTTTAAATGTATTGCTCTCTGCAATGTAAAGAAAATTTATATTTGCATATCATTCGACTTTCAAAAATGTATGAACATATTTGAATTTATGAATGTATTTTTCACTAATGCAATTAAATCATAAATCTCTCTCTCTCTCTCTCTTTCACATTGCCTTTATAGTTCCTTAAATGTCACATCTCAAAATAACAGAGGCTCTGATTGGCCCCGGAGCAAACGTCCTGCCCACCCTCTCAGCCTGAAGCTGACATCTTCATCTCAGGGATGAGTACATGCACTGAGGGAGACGTCTTGGAGTATATTGACTGCCTGTGTTTCTTACGTCTGTTTAATTAAGTGCAGTAACAGTGTACACTACATGCCTGCAGCTTAATGAATCAGTGACACCAAGCTGAGATTGATTCCTTCAGGAAAGCTTCAACACCACACTGTCGGCTCATGTCATTGGCCTCAGTACATCACATTATTTGGCTGTGGCCATGCCATGGATTTTTATCATTTTATTATGTTATTCAAGGTCGTAATTGAGTTTCACAAAAGCATTTTCCATATTTGCTTTGATGCTTTGAATTAAGCAGGCTTTAATAGCGTAATAGCGCTTACTTGCAGGTTGTGAGTTTTCTGCCAGCTCTAAAACGGGGGTTATGTTGAATACATTACCATTTGCAAATACAACATGAATTTAATTGAATTAGGTATCATAAATTAATTATATTTTTTATACATCTTGGTTATTTCTAAATTATTTTTCCAATTGTAAGGTCATGTTAGTTCTTAACAGTGCTGTATAAGTTAATATTGTTAATTATTATTAATTATAATGACCTGCCCATCTTCAAGAAATGGCTAAAAACACATCTCTTTCATCTACACTTGACCCTCTAAAACAAGCACTCTCTATTCAATTTCTTTTTCATCTGCTTGTTTTCTTTTTATTAAAGGGGTCATGTGATGCGATTTCAATTTTTCCTTTCTCTTTGAAGTGTTACAAGCTCTTGGTGCATAAAGAAGATCTGTAAATTTGCAAAGACTAAAGTCTCAAATCCAAAGCGATATTCTTTAGAGTCAACCACGCCTACCTAAAATGGCTTGTTCTAACACGCCCCCACATGTCTACGTCACGATGTGGGAAGATTTGCATAACGCCGCCCAAATGTTCACGCAAAGAAAGAAGGCATAACTTTTATTCTTGCTGTAGTATTGTTGTTGCCACCGCCGCCATGTCGTGAAGGCGCTGTGTGTTTCGTTGTGAAAGCGAAACTACTTTGGTTGGCCTTTCAAAAGAGGACGATATCTGCTTCATCATGCCTGGAGCTGATCCGTGCTGGTCGCTTAGGAAATAGATCAACTTCGTGCTGTCAATTGCCGGATCGGCTTTCACCGTGGACGAAGCGGAGTCCAGCCCAGGGTCGTCACATGTGGTTGCCGCAAGCCCGCCGGCCGCTCCTTCGTCGAATCCGCCGGCCGCGCCGTTCTCAAGCCTGCACACCTCTGCTCACTCAAGCCAGCCTCCGCATACTCTACAGGCCGCGGTGTGTGACGCTGTTACGTTGTGAAAGCGAAACTACTTTGTTTGGCCTTCCAAAAGAGGACACGACTAGAAATCAGTGGTTAAGTTGTTTTTACAACACTGTTCCAGAGCAGTTTAACCCAAATATTCCAGCGCATTTTATGGAGGACTGCTTCCTGATCCTGGTAGAGTAGACTACAATGCCGGCTGTTCTGACTCACAGACTGTAAGTACGTTTTTTATATTTAAAGAATTTGCCACTGACGATTCAAACGCGAGTTTTTTGGGCAGTGTAGAGTAGCACTTGTTGTTTGTCATTTCTCCGATCACAAATGCAGACACGATTTTATGTTTACACGGCGCGATGCAACGCAATGCCTAAAAAAACAGTATAGGTCATAATAATCAGTAATTATGTCCCCACTGGATGCAACAAATGCCTCGTTTATAATGGGTTTTAATATTTTTGTCTCGTCGCTCTGGCCGGACAGGGCATCACAGTATGGTAGGGGCGTAACATTTCTGTCACACGCTTGAGGTATTCGGCCAATCACAACGCACTGGATAGCTGGCCAATCAGAGCACACCTCGCTTTTCAGACCGATGAGCTTTGTAAAAATCGACACGTTTCAGAAAGGCGGGGCATAGAGGAGAAACAATAATGTACAGTATGTGGAAAATAATGTGTTTTTTAACCTTAAACCGCATAAACACATTTCATTACACCAAATACACAAAATAATGTTCTTTTTAGCAGCATCATATGACCCCTTTAAAAAAAAGACCATCTAACACTAGCATTCTCTATTCTTTTTCTATTCTATCTACTTGTTTTCTTTTTAATTTAGTATAAAAATGACCCTCTAACACTAGTGTTCTCTTTTCTTTTTCTATTCTTTCGACTTGTTTTCATGCACATCTGATGGACATATAAACTTTTTCAGCTATTTTTTGACATGTTCCTCACAATTCTGAGTTTATAGCTCACAATTCAGACTTTTTTCTTACAATTCTTAGAAAAATATCAGAATTGTGAGATTCAGAATCGTAATGCTCACTCAGAATTCGGACTTTCTCACAATTCTGAGTTTATATATCTCGCAATTCTTATTTTTTCTAGCGTAGAATAAAAGATAAAAAAGGTAACTGTGACTTTTTTCTCACAACGGTGTGTTAGTATCTCAGAATTCTGACAATTCTTTGTAATTGCAAGTTTATATCTCACAATTGCGAGTTATAAACTTACAATTGAGAGTTAACATCTTGCAAATCTGACTTTTTTTGGTTTATCTTACAGCTGGTTATTTTTTCCCCTCACAATTCTGTTTACATCTCAAAATTTAAAATTCATATACTATCTTACAATTCTGAGTTTACATCTCGCTATTGTGACTATTTTTAAAGTTAAATCTCACAATTCCGTTTTTTTTCACAGAACAGAATAAAAAAATATATTGTGATGTTTTTCTTGCAATTGCAAGTTTATTTCTTTATTAGAATTAACCTCATAATACAGATTTTTTTTTTAAACCTCACAATTGGGACTTATCGCAATTCTGCATTTAGAATTGCGAAGAAAAAAGTCTGAATTTTGAGATATAAACTGAATTGTGAGAAAAAAATCCCCAATTGTGAAATAAAAAGTTGAAATTACCTTCATTTTCTTACCCTATGGTGGAAACAAGCTTCCATAAAAAAATCTGTGTCCATTAGTGCATAGTGCAGAGATTTCTGGCTTATTTACTTTAACATCTCAGGTAATGTCAATGGTACAACCCATTACATTTTAAAATTACTAGTCAAAATCATTCAGACCTATCTTCATTTTATAAGTATGCGACTTTCTAACATCCTCTTTTGACATCCTTCAGTGGGATCAGTGGGTAATTTGCACCCTGGCAGTACAATTATGGATCATAGTTGAACGCTCTGTCTCCTGTATAAAGGGGTTAAGTGTTGCTGCTGCTACCCCGTGACAGCCGTCTGTCTTACGCAACACAAAATTGAAAGCCAGTTTTCCTATGTTTTGTCCTCTGGAAATTTAACAGCTCCCGGAGAGAAAATGAAACACCTTGTAGTCACATCCTGACCAGACTAGAGCGACAGAAAAACAGAAGCTTTTGCAGCTTTTGCGCCCACGTCTACCACGTTCTCAGCACAAAGGCTTCCTGAGGACAGCTACGCTCTTGCTTGCTGTAAGAATGGGCATATGACAGCTCACCTGATAGACAAAGGACATATACACTGGAGATATCCCATAATTCCCTTTAGACAAGACTGTACTGGTTCTGCAGGAACTCGGTGCATCGATGGCCTGAGGTTTCAGTCCTTCCAACCCCTGGAGACCTTCTTATTTAGCCATGCATTTCTGCACACACAGACCAGCCCTGGAGGTCACCACATTAGCCACACACTAGCAGCACTTCAACGTGACATATGTTCGCAAGATGTGCGGCTATGTGTTGTGAACATTTTATGAAACATATATTGTGCTGTTCTGAACAATTATGACCAGATTTAAACTTTTTATTGTGTGCAGTGCAAGACATCTGAAAAGAATCAGCTGTCATTGTAGCGATGGCATTTTTTTCCCATCAGCTTTATGCAAAACTGCTCTTCAGAGATGTTCAGCTGGCGACATCAGCGCTGTGAAAATGTCTTGTTCCCTGAAGTGCATGCGATTCTTGAATCTCTAACGCAAGACAGAAATATGTTAGAATGATGCTGTAGGACATGCTAAAACAACACATTAATAAAATGACAAATAGTGCAGAAAAATATTATATAATATAATGTTTAATATATATTATGTGTATGCTTTGTCTATAATACTAACAAATAGTAACAATAAAGTTCTAAATAAAGAAATAAATACATTTTGAACAACATGCTCTTCAATACAATGCTGGAAATAACATTAGCCTAAAAAAAATATAATAAAAATTCATTGAGAATAAGTTGGGTGAGTACTTGCATCATTTGTATGTTTTGTCTGTAATAATAAAAATAATAATACATTTAAAATAAAAAGTAATAAATAAATGTAATTCATTAATTTGTTTTGAATGACAAGCTTTTCAATGCAATGCTGGAAATAATAACTAACTCAATACATTTTGATACAATGCTGGAAATAAGATTAGCCTTTTAAAATAAAATAAAAAACCTTAAGATTAATTTCATCATTCATCACAAAATCAGCAATTATCACAATTATGAAACAGTTCTTTTTTTTCTTTCAATAAATGTAAAAAATTTATTGAAAATAAATTGGGTGAGTAGCCTACAATTTTTATGTTTTGTCACTAATTAAATAACTATCTAAGAAAGAAAGAGAGAAAGATTTTTTTGCTACCATAAATATAAATGATAAAAAAAAGGTAATTGCAACCTTTTTCTCTTCTCAGAATTTTTCTCTTTTTCTCAGAACTGTGAGTTTACAAACTTTAATCAATTTAACACCTATTGTTAAAATTGAAATGTAAAATATTGAAATTTAAATGCAGTTCTAGCAAGAGAATAACTTTCCATAAATGCCCAAGATTTTCTCTCAGTAAATGCAAAAAAAAATATTTTGAATCATTAAAGATCATAAATTGCCCTGCGATGCACATGTATTTTTAGTGCTGTATGGATGCAACCGTTTGGAAAATGTCAGAGGTGTTGGTTTCGTAAGACGGAATAGCATGTCCTCTGCGTATTTTCTCTGATGTGTCCTCTCACAGGCCCCACTGCACTGGAATAAGTGACTGCTCACACCATTCTGAATTTTTCATTGGACCCTGCAGTTCGAGACTCACATAGTCTCACAGGTGTCTGCTACAAGAATATGTGTGTGAGAGAGAGACAGGTCACCTGATCTCTACCCAAATCAGTCAGGCAGTCATTCTAGACTTTAATCGGACCAGGTCAAGAAGTTTTGACCGACAAGGGCAAGTGTGGGAACCAGAGACTGAGTATTTGTGTGTTTATATGCCCTTCATTCAGCAGCTATTCATCCATCCAAACACCCACCCACCCACTATCTATCCCTTTTCTAGTAAATAAGTGATTAAGCGAATGTCTCATTTTTGTATTTATTTCATGGCATGAGTTTATGTGTTTGAGAAAGTAATTTGTTTAAACAGCATGATGTCTTCTAGTGTTTCAGAGCTGGGTGTTGTGGCTGTAGGTGACTGTCAATCATGTGTTTCTTTCACATCAATGTGACATCCTCGCCTGGAAGACCAGACAACATATCGTTGTAAATGTTTGTGTATTTGTGTCTGTTTTGTTATATTATCACACTAACAATCCTAGAAATCTCTCAAAATCCCAGTCTCAATTCGTATAATGCAAAAACGACCTCCTAAAGTTATGAGCTGTCAGTCAAGTCACAGAAGGGTTGATCCATGAATTGGAAAGAATGGTTTCTCTTGTGCCCTTGAGCAAGGCACTTACAGTTTTTCTCAGTCACTTTGGTGCATTTCTCAAATCAGAAAGGGAATTCTCAAAACAACTTGTTCAACCTCCACATAGTCACTTGTGCACATCATAAAAGCAGTTTCTCTTTCTTTTGAACAAGTTGTGATTGCTTTAGTACATTCATGCAACTGATTATGTATATTTGTATGCGGTTTCCTATATTATCAGTTGTTATTGTCATGTTGCTCAAAATCTATTATATAGTTATCTGTGCAATAGTCTTACCCCTCAAAACATCTAGTCAGTACCTCATTAAATGCAAAATGGTTGATCTAGTTATCATAAACTATCAAGCATATTTTCTACACGTCTTACAGACTTTAAAAAAAAAAATCGCCATGAATTGTGCAAGTGAATCTTGACTTTCACTAATGAAGAGAATGTAGAACAACCAATGACAAACCAGTTCTCTGAAATAGCTCAAAGGTGCATCTCATGAACCTTCAATTGGAAAGCATATATAGACAGAGGACAACACAAGAGTTACAAATTCTGACAATGGACTTTCTAATTTTGTATTTTCGCCTTTGTGCCCATATTTCTTTTTTCCTTTCTATATCACAATGACATTGTAATGTGTGTGTGTGTGTGTGTGTGTTTTGTCAGACCACTAGCAAAAGTGTAACTGTAAATCCATCCAGTCTCTTTCAATCAATATCCCACATACAGTAGTGTAAATTTGTACTTTTGAAATGGATATATGGCATACAGAAGCGCAGCCTTTTGTATTTCAATACAGTAACTGTCATCCAAACTGTTGCCATAGTTTACATCAGGTTATACTAACACTAACAGAGAGCATTGTTATTTTAATAATATGACTAAGCATTTTGACTATCTTGTTTGTGAACAATGACACATGGATTTTTCATTCTGATGGCACTGATATGTTTATTGACATGAATACTTACTTTTGAGAGATGATCTAAAGATTTTGAGTAAGTTACAGGCTTTTGCAGGTAATCCAGTCTGTGGTGCTGTTTGTACGAATTGTTTTGAGAAATGCACATACTTCTTTGCAAATATTAAGGATGATTTGAGAAATGCACTAAAGCGACTGAGAAAAACTGTAACCCTACAGTACAGCTGTTTTTTTGCACTGATGCCACTCATTTCTTATGAATAATATTTTGGTTTGCATCCATAAATTTACAAATAAAATAGAAAATAATTAAATTACATTGAAAAAGCATTTATAACAAACTATATAAAAACTACTATTCAAAAGTCTCTTATGCTCACAGAGGTTGCATTTATTTGACCGAAAATACAGTGAAAACAGTAATATTGAGAAATATTTCTACAATTCAAAATAACGGTTTTGAAAATATTTTAAAATGTAATTTATTTCTGTGATGCAAAGCTGAATTTTCAGCATCATACTTCAGTCTTCAGTGTCACATGATCCTTCAGAAATCATTTTAATATGCTGATTTGCTGCTCAAAAACATTTATTAGTTAACAATGTTGAAAAAAGGTGTACCACTTATTTATGTGGACACAATGATGCTTTTATTTTTTCAGGGTTCTTTAATTAATAGAAAATGTAAAAAACAAACAAAATTGAAATGTATAATATGTGTGCGCGTGTGTGTGATATATATAATCAATGGTATAATAATCTATATAAATGTTTAACATGACACCACTGAATTACATTATTTTGTATATCATTGTTCTGAAAAGTACCTTAATGAGTCACAAGATGGCAATTCATTTGTTAAAGGAGTAGAAGTGGTTTGGTACGGGTTAAAGGATAGTTCTGTTTTGTTTAGGTCCAACCGAACCCTGGGATGTCTACAGGGCAAACCATCTATCACATTATATATTAGAACTGAAAGTAGCATAAACTGGATACAAAAAGACATCATACGTGTTAACAGCAAAAGAGACTTTTCTATATAAAAGCAGCTGCTACATGACTAATCTGTCATTTATAATTTCCGAATCAACATATTTAAAAGTAAATGATCATTTCATTGATTTAAACTGGTGGGCTATCCTATAATGTTTCAAAAGAAAAATCACAATCAAAGCATGTTTCACAGTGGAAAAAACTTTGACATTAAGACCTCAAGAGCAGTTTTAGGCTCTTAAAATGAAGGTCTTAATCTAACCACTCAGATCTGAAGGGTTTTACACAGTCAAAAGCACTAGTCACTTTACCCAGAGAGCTCCTGTGGTCAGACAGATTGCAAAGGAGGCTTTCATCTACTGCCCTCAGGTTAGTTATGTAAAAGTTTTTAGACTCAAACAAATAGATTTCTTTTACAGATCTTGGTAGATTTTTGACCTTGGTCTGAAGGTGCATTATTCAGACAAACACATACATAATTAATGGTGTGTCCATCTGCCACTCTCTTTGCCTGTCTTGTTTCTGGCTTTCAACCCGTTTCTTCCAGGTACTGACCAATCGTGGATAAAATCGCCCACTTCTGTAGTCTAGCCCCAGGAAACCGCACCACTCTGTCCCACAGTCCAGCTTAATGCAACATCTGCTGAACTGAGGTTTGATTTCTCCATATAATCATCTGTGATTAAATGACAACTGAACATGAAGGGCATCGTGTCTGTTTTATAGTGCCCGCTCTCTTTTTATCCGGAATCATTTTGCATTCTTGGTAATCACAAACATCTGGTGATTCCCATCTGCTGCAATGATGTGTGGATGGGACACAGAGATTATAAGACCAAAAAATATATTAATGTTGGGGTTCAGGCTGGCAGGGTTATTTAGAGACAGCAGAAGGTCAGAGTTGCTCATAAATACAAACATTTACAAATATACATATTCTGTATAAGCAAAACAACTATCCACAGAAGCCTATTTATGCTTTTACTGAACACTTTTATTCAGCAAAAATAGATTCAATTAGTTAAAAGTGACTGTAAAGACATGTTTATTAAATTCTATTTAAAAAAAATCCAATAACTTTATATCCATCAAAGAAAAAAAGCAGTACAACTGTTTTCAACATTGATAATAATAATAAATGTTTCTTGAGCACAGATCAGCATATTAGATTGATTTCTGAAGGATCATGTGACACTGAAGACTGGAGTAATGATGCTGAAAACTCAGCTTTACCATCATAGCAATAAATTACATTTTTAAATATATTAAGTTAGAAAACAGTTATTTTACGCTGTAATAATATTGCACAATTTTACAGTTTTTACTGTATTTTTAAAAATGGCCTTGGAGGGCATAAAACCCTTCTTTCAAAAACATTAAATATTACCGACCCCGTCCTTTCATGATTAGATTTTATTGATCTGATCAATAAAAAGGCATAGTGACCATGTATATATTCCCTCATAGAAAGATAGAGAGACTTGGGAAAGTACCAGGATGAAAGGATGCTGCTGCTGACTGAGCATTATGATCATTAAATCATAAAAGGCATTTCAGAGAGCACTGGGAAAAACAGTCACAGGAATATTAAAACCCCTGTCTGACTGCAATGCAGAGAGGCAAATAAAGAGAGAAATTTCAATGGGAAAATGCCTTCCAATAAATACAGTGACCTGATATTTAAAACAGAGCTCTCACTTCAAGCACTGTTACTCTGATAAATGATTCAATTATTTTAAAGGCGAAGAATGTCATTTTATTCGATGTTTTTTCTTCCTTTATCCCACAGTTTAATGTACAGAGAAAATGTCACCAATTCTACAAGCTTACTGAAAGAATACAAGACTCAAATTCATTTGCTTGGATGAAATGAACACTACAATTTGGAATCTGTTCACCAAAAGATTTGGTCACTGAGGGATTTACAAATGCATGGAATTAAATTAGAAAGATTCATCCCTAAACAAAACACCAATCGAAAATGTTCCACTAGTTTAAGGTTTAAGGGAGAGAATATTGATTTTTGATTGTATAAAACAATTGAACTTAATAGAAAGGCATATGTGTGTGTGTCTGTGTTCGCTCTGTAAGAAACCTAAAAGGACGACACTGTGTTCTGTACTCCGTGATAATGTCTGAGAATGACACATAATCACTAGCGTGACTGTGGACATTGACTCCCTGTTGCTTAGTCATCAGGGCAAGAAAAAGTAGACTCGAAAAGAAGTCAATGAGAGAGAAACGAACAGAGCTACCTTTAAATGCCCAGGTTATATGGCCATAATATCTGTTCCTCTCAGACACAAATCTTCTCAAACTGGAACACATTACTCATACAGAAAGTTCAGATTTGTGGATTGTCATTTAAAGGTATTATTTGTGAATTTTAGGGTGGGGGTTTGAAAGTAATACCTCAGAATCCATTCTATGACTCTTTCTCACCAAAGACTATGTTGTAAGAGTCACAAAGCTGGAATTTATAGCTGGGCTGCCGTTTGTCTTGTCTAAGGCCAAAGGAACGTCACATAAGGAGCCCTGAGCAATGGAAGAAAATAATGAGTTATCTTTCACATGTCCAACATCCCGATGTCTTTATAAACATGGTGTTGAACACATAAATCAAGGCACTCTAAACTATGTATATAAAACACACTAAATTAATGAATCATTCCATAATGCCTTGTGACCAGTACTGGGTAGTAACGGATTACATGTAATCTGGATCTTATTCTTATTAATCTTATTCACACAACAGCAATACATTATTCATAATTTATTGATTCTCCCTAATTCCTCTTTTTCATCTTTCAAATGTTCACTGTAAAAAATAAGTGTAATTTTAACAGTAAAATTTTGTAAAAACGCTACGGAAAAAAACTGTTAATAGGTTAACAGTAAGTTCCTGTACTATATACAGGGAAAAACTGTAAAATATCTAACCAGACATTTCATGTAATTTGACAGTAAAATGCTGTTCATTTGACAGTTTTTAGAAGTAAAAATAACAGATCAATGTATAATTTACAGTCAAAAACTGTAAACTGATATTTCCAGAATTTCCTGCATGACACTCCACATTTGAAAGTATTTAGTTTAAATAATCATGTTTTTTAAAAAGTTTTTGTTATTAGTTATGTATATTTGGGCTTTATGTTACATCTTCTGTTGTTTAATGCATTATTTAAGTATCATGTGTGTTACCATGATGGTGTTTTGTGTTTGCATGAATGACTCTATATATTAGTATATACTTCTGCTTGTGGCGAAGCTACTCGTGATGAGCTTTGATTCTTCAAGTGGCTTTCTCTTTTACCACCTGCATTATTATGGTGGTTGTCAGTATGTCAAAGGTACAAAACAGATTTTAATAGCAGTGTCCATTGATGAATTTACTGGTTTACATTCAAATTTTCTTGCTTGTAAATTACAGTTTTATACTGTAAAATGTACAGTTTTTGGCCGTAAATGTGTTTACAGTTTTTCTGTATTTTGTACTAAATTATTCTGGCAACCACAACTGCCAAATTTTTTTTGTAAAAACTGCAGAATTTTTTTTACAGTGTTCCTTTCTAAAAATTAACCTACCACTAATGTACATTCAGAAAGTCTTCCGGTTTTGTGGACATTCAGACTAATCATTAGTCAGGTGGCTACACAGCATTTGACAGCTGGATTTACAAAAATCATTTCAGGTTTCAGAAGTGTTTCAGCACTGCATCAACTGAACACATACATTTTTATTTGAATTATCACACAGTAGGTTATTTAAACATGTATTGATATGTCTTTGGAAGGCTTTTGTTTAAAAAACAAAAAACAAAACATTAAAATGCACAAATTCACGTTATTTCTTATTTACATGTAATGCAGGCATCCCCAAACTTTTTTTGTCATCTGAACCTCTTTCATCCAACGTATTTACATAAAGTCCCCTGAGATTTTAAAATAAATATTTTAATAACTAAGTATCACATTTGCGTATTAATGGTTATCTGACATTGGTTAACAGTGAAATAACATGCAGAAAAACAAAACAAAAAGTATCTTGATTGATGTTATTTTACAATTATTTATTTTATAATAACATTTTTAATAATTTAATTAATTATTAGCATTTAATTCAACTTACAAACCCCCTGCAGTTCATTAAGAACCCCAGTTTGGGAAACCTTGACATAATGTAATGTTTAATGCACTTAAACGAATGGAATATATTTTCTTGCTCTTTGCATTTTTATATCAATATGGTACAAGACTATCCTATTTAAATCAATGTAATAAACGAGTTATGTCAAAAGTAATCTAAAAGTAATCAAAAAGTAGACTGATTTATACATAAAATGTGAACTACTAACTACAATTTTTGTCATGTAATTTGGAATCAGTAACGCATTACAATTTGTGAGTAATCTACCCAGCTATGCTTTGCAGCTACTTCTTGTTTTTCTTACTGTTCGGTATTTCTTTTTACAATTTTTTATTTATTTATTTTTTTTAAATCTGTATTGCTTTCCATTGTCTCCTTTCATGTTCATATGTAAATCAATCTGGTGCTCAACACGCTAAAAACTGTGGAGATGACCGTGGACTTCAGGAGAAACCCCTCTGCACTCCCCCCACTCACCATCATGGACAGCACTGTGACTGCAGTGGAGTCATTCAGGTTCCTGGGCACCACAATCTCTCAGGACCTGAAGTGGGACACTCACATTGACTCCATTGTGAAAAAGGCCCAGCAGAGGTTGTACTTCCTTCGCCAGCTGAGGAATTTCAACCTGCCACAGGAGCTGCTGAAACGGTTCTACTCCGCCATTATTGAATCTGTCCTCTGCACTTCAATAACTGTCTGGTTCAGCTCAGCTACCAAATCTGACCTCAGAAGACTTCAGAGGGTAGTCCGGACTGCTGAGCGAATCATTGGTACAACCCTCCCTTCTCTCCAAGAACTGTACTTATCCAGAGTGAGCAAAAGGGCTGGCAGAATCACTCTGGACCCCTCACATCCAGCACACTCCCTCTTTGAACTGTTGCCATCTGGTCGACGCTACAGAGCACTGAGCACCAGAACGACCAGACACAGGAACAGTTTCTTCCCTCAGGCCATCCATCTCATGAACACTTGACAATAACTGTGGAACACACACTATTTATACACTCATACACTTATTTATCTAACACTCATACTCAGTCTACACCTCAAATTTGCACATAATATACAGTACCTGTACATACAAAAACTGTCTATTGTAATATACCTGCACATACAATTGTCGATTTATATATTTTTATTCCTTATTTACTTGTTCTATTTTTATTTTTATTATCTGTGTTTTTTGTTCTGTCACTGTCATTCTGTTACACTGTGGAAGCTTCTGTCACGAAAACAAATTCCTCGTATGTGTAAACATACCTGGCAATAAAGCTCATTCTGATTCTGATTCTGATAGCGCAAGCTAATTTTGCAATATTGGATCGAAGAACAGAAAAGGCCCATACATACACCCAACCATATACCCTCCCCTCAAAGAAATCATGAAAGGGGTTGCAAGTGGAGAAAAGAGATGAATTAAAACACTAGGTCAAGCATGTCTATGCTTTCAGACTACAACCTACTGCAACATGACATCTTTTTGTTGGCCACAATCTGGAAACTAGTCAGTGGGTCTTTCAATGATTTTTTCCCCTTCTTTTCAGATATTTTCACATTTTACTCTACAACATAAAATGCATCAGTAATATCCTCTTGTGTTTAAAAAGGCGGTTGTTAACAATGACAGGTGCATTTTGGTTTCAAAAATCATAAAAGTTGTGAAGAAAATATGTAAAAATGTGTGAAAATGCGCTTGAGAGAGCTACACATTCTTTGCATGCTGTCTTATAGTGCATACAGTGTTGTATTAAGTCTGAGTAGTCGGCTCATTTGTTTTCTCTGGCCCATATATGTAGTCTTACACGACTTTGTCGTCATAAGCTGCAAGGCCATAATTCAACGGGTGATGTATCCGCCAGAGCCTAGATAACTACATCATCAATCATATAGAGGCTTCATGCCGTTTGTGCTTAGTTTGAAAATCTGCACATTCAACAAAACCAACTTTACCATCTAGTCTGCCGTACCCTCCGATGCCCCAATTTCTGTCTCTCCACAGGAAGTCATCATTGTGTAAAGTTTTATTCTCATCTCCATGGCAACAGTGTGTTTTTTTTTGTGTTTGTGTGTATACGTTTGATTTTGTGGAGAGCGTATTTATTAATTAATGTGATTGCCTCTTGTAGTTCAGACAGAAATCATTATGCTTATTCAGATCCACCCCGGTGGTAGATTGACATTGTTGTTTTCCCCAACACGTTTATCTCCACAGTTGTTTGAGTGCTCAGAGAACGCACGTGAAATAATGGACCATCTCGAGAAAATCGTAATCACACTTCAACACAGGAAGCAGAACGCTGTTGTGTGCAGAGACGGGACCCTGGTAAGTCAAACCCTGTGGTTATATGTGAGAGGCAGGTGAGGTGGCTTGTGTTTCAGTTGCGTGTAAACACATCCCAGCTTGGTAACAATGAAACCGGGCACATGGTAATCCAAGCAGCCCAGCCCATGCCAGGGTCTGCCCTCACCTTAGTAAACACACACACACACACACACACACACACGCACACGCACACGCAC
>NW_015505473.1:1539628-1569062 GCF_001515645.1 Sinocyclocheilus grahami
GCACACACACACACACACACACACACACACACACACACACACACACACACACACACATGAAATAATACGGCTGTCCTATTGTAATATTTCAAAAGATGCAGCATGCAGATCTGATAAAGTAAAACTACACTACACATATTTGATATGTATTTTGGAGTTTGGACCAATAATAAGATTGCTTGTTGCAGAATTGGTTATACTAAAAACTAAATTAACATGGAAGAGAATTGTAGCTAGTTTTTTTAAACTGCATCACACCTGGTGAGGATACAATATAAAATAATTTTAATTTCAAGGATGCAGCATCTAAAATGAAACAAATTCTTCCGTAACTCTCTCCAAATTCACAATAATTCCACAATAAATTCAAAAAATAAGAGTAAATAGTTAGTCATCGCAATCCTGATTCCAAAAATGAAGAAAGCTTACTATAAAAGTTAGCATTTCCATTCACCTCACCGTTCAACAACCGTTCAAATATTTGAAGCCTACCAAGGCTTCATTTATTTGATCAAAATGATCGTAAAAACAGTAATAATGTGAAATATTATTACAATTTAAAATAACTGCTTTCTGATTTAATACACATTAAAATAGAATTTATGCCTGTGATGCAAAGCTGAATTTTCAGCATCATTACTCCTTCAGAAAACATTCTAATATGCTGCTCAATAAACACTTCTTGGTATTATTAATGTTGAAAACAGTTGTACTACTTAATATTATTGTGGAAAGTGTAACACCTTTTTTCATGATTCTTTCATCAATATAAAGTTCAAAAGAATAGCCTTTATTTGAAATATACTTTGTTTGTATCAAAATAAAAGCCTTTACTCTATATTTTTCAATACATCCTTTCTGAATAAAATGATTAATTTCTTAAAAAATAATACAAATAAAAAACTGACTCACCCCAAATTGTATAGACTGTGATATTACAGGCGATGGCTGTAGCCTAACAATGAAAAACCATTGCAAAAGACTTCAGCCCATATGGAGGTGCCAAAGAAACTGAAGATTACTGTCTTGAGCTTTTTTAATCTTGAGTAAATCCCTTAACTTCAGGTATTTCCAGCGGGATTGTCCTAAAACTTGGCATATCTCGAGTTGAATAAAGAATATCTTCTAGATGCCAAGTTATTATTATCTCACGTAATTTTTATTGTTCATCATAATTTCTATTAAACTGGCTAGGCAATCAAGCATACATATACATCCCACAACTTATGTTCTAAACGTAATGGATATGCCAAGTAGAGTGTACAGTTATGTATGTTCACTGACATCAAAACAGGATCTAATAAACAGCTAACGTGCTAGCAGAATCCTCTGCATATGGTTCAGTGCGTTTCCTCCAGGCCTCAAAAATGGAAAGGCCAGAAGATCTCTTTGGTAATGCTTCGCACCCTCATGCCTAAGGGAAGATCTCTTTATGTCTTTGTTTTTTGCTTTGTTGTTGTTAGTCTTGCTAGCTTCATTAGCTGGCTCAGAAAGCCTCTCAATAAAGCATCCAAGCAAAAGGAGTCTATCCTCAGACGTCCTACAGAGCTGGAGCCAGGCCATGAGACCTTTTACAATCACATTTTCTCCTCATTGGGTTTAGTTTAATCTGTTTCTAAAATGAGACTTGTGGATATAAGTTGTAAATATAGCGTTTATTGAAAATGTAATGCGTCACTTGCCATTTATTTGTTATTATTAGTGAAAATTACTAGCCATTTAGGAACGTAAATCACACCATATTTTCAGTGCAGGTTCAAATAATTAATAGTTAATGCATTAAGTATCATAATAAACAACAATTTTTAAAACATTTATTATTTGTGATTAATGTTAATTTATAAATAAACTGTCACTCATTGTAATTCATATTCAGTCAAAATATCTTTAATAATGTTAATTTATGCATAACGTGATTTTTCTTAGTATGTATATTAGTATATGTAGAAACTGACATTAATTATTTTGAATCATAAATAAATATATTGTTAGTATTCCAAACCAATGTTAGTGTATTCAACCTTGCTATTGAAAAAAAAAATCAATATATAATAACTTACTCTAACTCTCAGACGACGAAAAATGTCCCTTTTATTTTTTTCATTTTGTAACACCCATCATTTCGGATAGAATTGTGAGATATGAAGTCCGAATTGGGAGGTATAAACTTGTACTCACAATTCTGAGTGCACATCTCAAAATTCTGAGTTTATATCTCAAAATTTATGATATTTGTTTCTTAGAATTGCATGTTTAAATCTTGCAACTGACTTTTGTTTACACCTGCAATTTTGTTTTTCCCCTGTTTATATCTATAGTTTATATCTCGCAATTCTGTTGATATTTCATAATTCAAAGTTTGTATCTTGCAAATCTTATAAAATTCAAATATTGCACAACTTAGAAAAAAAGTCTGACTTGTGAGACAAACTGAATTGATTTGAATGCATTTTTTAAAAATTCCATGGCAGAAACAAGCATGTAAAAATACAGAAGTTAAATGTGTTGCAAATGTTGTTTCGATAACTTTAAGGGTCTTGGTTAATTGTTTATGTATTGCCTGTTATTGGGGTTTTAACCTACAATCTTTCAGTTACCAGCACAAAACATTAGTATAGTTTAGAATTCCTGCACCAAATGAAACTGAAATCTTTGTTTTATCATCATGTATGGTTCGGAAACTTAAGCTGAGGAGAGTGTTTGTAAACAGTTCTTATTTTTGCCATTGTGATGCTGCTAATGACAAAGATACACACCTTTAACCACTATAACTCCCCATGCTGTCCGAACAAACCACGTCTAACTGTATTCTGTGAATCTGTGAAAATAGTTTAAAATGACTCTGCTACTCAAGGGCATGACCTCTGGGGAAACGCATATGTCCGCGTGATATAAGCCACGTCTCTTTTGTTCCACCCTAATGAATGCACTGCCAAGCAAACATATTATTAGCAAACATTACAGATCAAAAGAGAATCATTATGTAACGAATGAGGCAAAAATAGTTTTGCTGACCTTGAGAATCATGGTGGGAAACATTTCATCGGATCGTCGCAACCAGCTGTTCCCTCGAGTTCAGATGAGTCTTAAATGCATTATTAGCGTGATGTGATTTTTATTGTTGCATAAGAGAATTTTGGGAAAGCTTCAGAGGGCTGATGGACAGACTGCGAGAGAGATGCTCACACATCTGGGAGCCGACTGGCTCTTTCACTTCAATAGTGGCGATGTGAAGAATGATCAATCATGATACACCTCATTCCCTTTATGGCTGAGCGTCACATTTCTAGGACAGCTGCTGCGGTGTCTCATGTACCTATTCTTATGAGTTATGGCAAGTTGCACAGGGAAACAGGGAACCGCGTGCCTGCAAACACACATGCAAGCATAAACATTAGCATATGTGCATGCATACCCTCAATGAATGAAGCACGCGCACTCAGAGGTCCATTTCTTGCATTACAATTCAAAATAGTTTATTGCAAACATTTGATAAATACCGAGCATATCATAGCAACAAATGAATTAAAAAAAGTAACTTAAAGGAATAGTTAGCCCGGAAGTGAGAATTATTTGAAAATGTACTCACCCTCAGACAATGCAAGATGTAAATTAGTTTGTTTTTTCATTGGAACAGATTTGAGAAATTTAGCATTGCATCACTTGCAGCAATAGATCCTCTGCAGTGAATGGGTGCCGTCAGAATAAGAGTCCAAACCGCTGATGAAAACATCACAATAATCCACAAATAATCCACATGACTCCAGTCCATCAATTAATGTCTTATGAAGTGAAGAGCTGCGTGTTTGTAAGAAACTTTAAATCATTATTTCTAGCTAAAATATGAGTACATAATCCATAATAAAGCTTCATACTGCGAAAAAGACCATTCCCTGTTGTCCTCTCACATCAAAATCCGCCAACATATTTGCTTAGAACGGTTTTTGCTTGTAAACAGTGCTTGATCTGTGCATATTTTCTTATTCAGACAAGATGACGTTTTCACTGGAGAAAACAATACTGTGGATAGAGGACTCGTATTTTAGCAAGAAGCAAGTTGATAATGTCTTAATGATGGATTTGGTTCTTACAAAAACAAATAGTTTTGCTTCACAACACGTTAACTGATGGAATGGATTAGTTTGGACTACTTGTGGATTATTGTGATATTTTTTAGCAGTTTGGACTCTTATTCTGACGGCACCCATTCACTGCAGAGAATCCATTGGTGAGCAAGTGATGCAATGGTAAATTTTCCCCAAATCTGTTCCGATGAAGAAACAAACTCATCTACATCTGGCCTGAGTGTGAGCAAATTTTCAGCAAATTTTAATTTTTCAGTGAACTATTCCTCTCTACGTCTCTACGTAGTTAAAAAATAATTTAAGTTAATAAATAATAACAACTCTCATTTTAACCGTTTAACAGCATCTTCTCAAACCCTTTTAACTTTTCTCAAACCCCTTTTGGGGAGTTATTTTCTCTAAAGTCAATTTCAAATGGCACTTTAAATTTTGAATGTCTTTTGGAGTATCACAATATGGGATCTGAGCAGCAGACAGTCATGATGGATTTGTTCTGGGGTTGAAGGTCAGGTACACGGCTTGGGTTACTTGTGTGTAAGACGTCGAGTTGAATTTCAGGTGATGCCAGAGAACGCAACAAACCGAACATGAATCCTTGATGACTGTAGTCTCTCACTCAAAGGTCCACTGGTGACAGGTGCACATGTGTCTGGAGAGGTTTCTCTAACCTGTAAAGCAGACACAGGGATAAATCAAAATTAGATTGGAAATAGCTTCCACTTGGATGCTATTTCTGGATGGATGGATGTTCACCCAAAAATTTACATTATGTCATCTTTTACTCATCCTGTTGTCATTCCAAACCTGTAAGACTCCATAAGGTTAATCTTTGAAACACAAATTAGGATATTTAAAAGTGGGTAGTTCAAAAATTCGAAGATCAACCAAAGTTTTGTTGATTTGGAATGACATGAGGGTGCGTAAATGACAGAACTATCCCTTTAAGGAGTCCAAATGCAATTCATTTTTATGCTTTTTTAAATGTATTCATTTTATTTGTTCATCAATCATTAGCAGCTTTCGCTATGTCTGTAAAATCTACCTGCAATGCCACTTACCTATCCAGGTACTAAAATCTGAGATCCAAGAATAAACCAACCTTCTCATTCATTCACCGCTGCAAATGTGATCACAACAATTATCCGATAATTAGCATTGGTAATTGCAGAAAGCTTTTAAGAAGTAACCACAAACTCTGGGCTGATCTAAATTAGAGGCAGAGAGGCGATTCACGCCCTTAATTTATTTGTAATTTGATGTTCACTTACTAAACTGAAAGGTCATTATGGTAACAATTAAACACGAGGCTTTTGGGAAGGACAATATCATTTTCTCAGCACCGGGGGTGACAATTATCAGAAAAGACACTGGGAAAAGAAAGTAGTGGGTATAGAATTAATGTTCAGTGTTTCATGAATCTTGCTCAACTGTTAGCTTTTTAAATAAACTTGAAATTACATCTGCAGATTTGCAAATTTGGTTGTATTTCTCAATCTCAACTATAGGCTATTCTTTCCACATTTGCATTCAGCCTAAATGTAGGCTACTGTGAAATACATTTTGAAATGCATTTTGATTTATGAAGGTTGAAGCTAAACATATTTTCAATCAAATAAATAAATAAAAAAGAACATATACATGCATATATATATATATATATATATATATATATATATATACAGTATCTAGCAATGCATTTTTTATGTGTCTATAAACGAGTCAAATGAGGACATAGTAAGCAACTTAGTATCAAAGTTACCATCTGAGCATTTGATTGGCAGGTTCTGTGATAAACTGTCCTTAAATGCTGGGCTCAGACTCATATAAAGGTCATCGTGTGCTATGCATCTGTCAAAACCGCTGCCATTCCCAAAAAAACAAGAACATCAGAGATTAATTATCAAATAGCCAGAGCTTTAGTAAGAGGAACAAAAGGTTACTGAAGCTCCATAACAGATGCAAAATGGGACATTGACCACCAGCTGAATATGACGTCTCAATCACAGGGACATGTCAAGGGAAAAGCTTTGAACGGTAGCAGCAGAGAAAACCTGACCTGCTGTTGAGGCACTTATAGAGAGCAGAGAAGTGTGAAGTGGTCACAGATGTGTGTGTTTACCTCTGAAGAGCCTCTGCGGCGTTGAATGCTGATTCATATGACTTGAGATTAGTCATATCTGGGACTGATTGGAGAACTGAAATAATGGGCCTCAGGATAACGAAACACATAGATTTCATAGAAACACTTAGAAGTTCATTTATTATGTAAAGGATAATGACTGTACAGTCAACTGGTCATTGTCGCAAAATAGATCTTAATGCAGAGCAGACTAATATTACTCACAAACAACAAACAGTCAATCAATTTACTTTGGAAATGATTTTTTAATTCAAATCTGTACTATGCAGTATGCTCTCAATATTGCATTATTTTGAGAGCATAGGGAAACTGCATTTTTCGCAATGCATTTTTAATGAGATTCTCTGATTTTGGTTACACTTAATTTTAAGATGTCCGTGTTATAGTGTAATTATACATTAAGTACTAAGTAGTAGTAATTAAATACATGTACTTACTATATGGTTAGGGTTTGGCTTAGGGTTACTTGCATGTAATTATGCATAATTGATTGTTATTATAATAGTAATGTAAAAAGGACACCTTAAAATAAAGTGTTACTGAGATTTCTTTGCAGAATCATGCATGTGTAATGTAATTTATCACCTGGAATTTTAATGCTAAACTTGATTATTAAAAAAAATATACTGAAAACTTAAGGTTTCAACAAAAGCACATACCACTGATCAGACCTTGGTGCTCAATGTAGGTCTGTTTTTTAAAGGTTTATTGTGAAAAAAAAATCCTTATGGTGAAAATTAATGATATTTTTACTTCCGGAGCCCAACTGTTGCAATCTATTATAATTCAAGCACACCAAAATGTATACAGTGAGACTATTTAACTATTTCAAAATTGGCATTTCATTGATCGTTACTCTGTGTTTGTCTGTGTGTGTGTGTGTGTGTGTGTGTGTGTATGTGTGTGTGTGTGTGTGTGTGTGTGTGTGTGTGTGTGTGTGTGTGTGTGTGCGTGGTGTGTGTTGTGTGTGTGTGTGTGTGTGTGTGTGTGTGTGTGTGCGTGTGGTGTGTTCACACGAGGCAGAGACGATCATTTAGGATCTTATTAAGGCTGTATGTGACAATATTAAATCTCTCGCTATGACACAACTGCTTACGGTTTGTTTCTCAGATCTCAGTAAGCGCAGTTAGAAAGTGAGAATTGTGAGAAGAGCAGGACTCATTGGTCCAGTTATCTCTAACAAGCCTCTGGAAAAATGCCAGACGTCAAATATGTGCTCTAATAGATCATTATATGCGTGGATGAAGTGCCTCAGCCATTGTATAAAATGTGGTGTAAATGTATGCAAATGTAGGCAGCCTGTTTTTATTTATTTATTTATTATGTAAGTGAATTAAGATTTTCAGTGGTCCTATTAGTGTGAATCTGTCAAGAACGTTACATTACAATTCACCTCACAATGTAAAGAAAGAAATAAGAAATTATATTTTAATAAAAAAAATATTTTGTACAATTAAGATAAATATAAATATTATAATAATAAGACACTTTGGAATAATTTCAAGTATATGTAAATTTAAAAGTAACATGGTAATGAGAATTTTTTGGGGGAAATGTGTGATAAAAAAACATCACACTGAAAAAAATGCAAATAAACTTATCATTCTAAAATAAACCTAATTTTCTTCATGAAAATATTATTTCAGTTTTTTTTGTGTGTAAAATGTGTAAAATTTAAAGAAAAATTTAGAACTATTAATATTTGCATTATTAAAAATTAAAAAAAAATTTTAAATAAAAAGGCACATACCCCACCCCACCAAAAAAGTTATGTAATTCAGAAAAATACAATAATCTATTATTTATATTGTAAACTACTAGTACACGATAATATTTGTCATGCAACCTTTTATTTTGGCGGATTCATATTTGGAATATTTGCAAGTACAAATAAATTCAAAAGTAACATGTTAATGTAAGTTTTGCGGGAAATGTGTCATAAAAATAAAATCCCAATGCAAATAATTTTAATGTTCTCAATGCAAATATTATTTCATATTTGGATTATTTTTATTTTGGTGCGAATGCAACCTAGAAATATTTTCTCCATCTTTGTAAGAAAAAAAAAAAGCACCTCTAACTAATTTCAGTCCTATACAAACTGTTTCAAATAGCGAGTGTGGAAAGTTAACATGAAGTCTCAGTTGACTTGTGGGAGCAACTCAACATCTCTGATTAGTTTTGGATCTTAGCCAGACAAACAGACGTCTCTGAGGATCCACCATAACTCGACAAACATCTCTCCCTCACTTTCTCTTCTCTCTCTTTCTCACACACACACACACACACACACACACACACACACACACACACACACACACACACACACACACACACACACACACACACACACACACACACACACACACACACACACAGGCAGACAGGCAGACACATACATACTGTATGAGTTCACGATGCTGCACCTGTATATCTCTGCATTATTATGTAAATCTTTCTACACATTTGGATGTGCCTGTCTGTGTGAGTTGTTCAGTGTGGGACCACATGTTCTGGGTATCTGACCTGGCGAGGCATGACACCAGCTGGTTTTTACAAACGTGCCTCCCTGGCTCACAACGCTAGCTCATTAGCTAGAATCAGATGTTGTTCTGCAGGGCAAGAACAAATGTCATCAGGGTATTCAGCACTGAAGGACTGAACAAGCACCTTGGCTCTGTCTCAATTTACATACAATTATACATGATACTAGACTGTTGTTCTATCTATCCATCCATCCATCCATTTATTTATCTAAATTTAAATCAGTATAAATTAAATTCAGTACAATTACTACCTACAGCTGCAGTAATTACCGTAATAAGATATGCTTTCATATTGCATGGTATGTTTGGTATTTTATATACAGTAATTCTATTTATTTTAATGAATTTTCAAAATGTGACAGATTTTCATATGGAATATGAAATTTGTTTCAAATGAATAAATACAATTTTAAATAAATAAATAGCCATAACCACAACCAAAATAGACATAATAAACATAACCGACAAATGACATCATGGTTTTGTTGGGTCTGTAACACTATTATTTTACACAATAATATAATATAATTTTTTAAAGCAGCAGCTGAATACTTACATTATTTGTATGTTCTGTCTATAATATTTACTAGTAATATAATGTATTATATATATATATATATATATATATATATATATATATATATATATATATATATATATATTGTACTTAATTGTAAGTTTAGTCTGTAATAGAAATTGTAATTCATTATTTAGAAGAAAAAGAAAAAGAAGATTTAAAAGTTTAAATATTAGCATTTAAATTGGCAGTCCCACCTGTCTCAATACGCACAAATATAAGGTTAACATGGTTGTTGTTTTACCTTTTAGTCAGATCAAGATACACAGTCTCTCAATTTACAAGACAGGTAGGCCTCGACTTCCTGCGTAATCCTGGTTTCTCCCCAGACTGTTTTTGTTCAGCAGCTCGATCTATACCACGTAATGAGGTGTCAACTAAAAAAAAATGTTGTGTAGAATTGTGGGTCAAGAGGGTGGCCTGCAGATATCTTGAGGGGCTGAAAAGAGAGCTTTGAAACTATAGAATTCACAAAAGCTATAAGCAAAAAGTTATTTCTTTAAGGTGAAGTGTGTCATATTAATGTACCACTAGCAGCACTAGTGCTAGGCTACTTATATCTCTACATATTGAGCTGGATATAAAAAAGTGCTTTATCATTAAAAAAACGCAGCTTTAATGATCTGGTTCTGATTCTAAAACAAGGTACTGGGGTTGTTTGCTAACAGTAAGTGCATTGATCTTGGACAGTGTTTGTGAACTAAAGGTGGTCTCCTTCCCAAGAGGGACTTTGTAAGCAGTTTGATTGAGGTCCACCTGGTGGTAAGACCTCTGGAGGTCACCTTACTCAACCCTACGCCGCAGGATGCCAAACAGCTTCTGACAGGCATTTAGCAGCGCATGGGATTGTTGAGATGAAAGCAACCCTTCCATTTGTCCATCGACCCCTGTGGAGACAGAGCCATGTATCCATCAACCTACTCAGGAAGCAGAGGTGAAAGAGCAAAAGAGAAGACAACTGATGAGCAGCTCTCCAGAATTAAATAATTAAGTTGCTGTCAGGTGTAGCTACCCTGAAGGAAATAAAAACGGGCTGGTGCATGGGAGGAAAAAAAGAGGACAGAAGGACATTGTGTACAGAGAAGCGCTGATGGAGTGAGCTGGACCAAAACAGGTGGAGGAGAGAAGGCACGTGTGGACGGATTGTTTTAGGCAGGAAGTCATGCGTGGCCTGCAAGATGATGAGAAGATCAGATAATTAAACATGATGACAGAGAGCCCGACTATCCGGTATGAATTTTAATATCCATTGTGCCAACGGATGGAAGCATTGCAAATGTAAATGCACACATTACTGGTTAAAAGTTTGGAATAATTAGGTTTTTCAAAATGTTTTTGAAAGAAATTATTCCTATTAACCAAGGCAGCATGTTTTTAAAATAAAAAATGAAGAAATATTTATATATTAAATAAACATAATTTAAAAAACTTAATTTCTATTTAATATATTTTAAAATGTAATTTATTCCTGTGAAGCAAGGCTGAATTTTCAGCAGAAGCATGTTGAAAATAGTTGTTGCTGTGTAATAAAACATTTCAAAAAATGTTTTTTGTTTGTTTTAATTTTGATGATTAGAGCTTACAGCTCATTAAAGTCAAAAGTCCAGTATCTCAAAATATTAGACTATTTCCTAAGCTCAATCAAAAAAAGGATTTGTTCTTAAAGTATGTTCATTTATGCACTCAAAACTTGGTTGGGGCTCCTTTAGCACAAATGACAGCATCAGTGAGGTGTGGCATGGAAGCAATCAGCCTGTTGCACTGCTGAGACACTACTGAGCCTTCAGCTCGATCTTTCTCTTGAAAATATCCCATAGATTCCATATGGGGTCCAGGTCAGGCATGTTGGCTGGCCAATCAAGCACAGTAATATCATGGTCAGCAAACCACTTGGAAGTGGTTTTGGCAGTGTGGGCAGGTGCTAATTCCTGCTGGAAAAGGAAATCAGCATCTCCATAAAGCTTGTCAGCGGATGGAAGCAGAAAAGGCTCCCAAATCTCCTGGTAGACGGCTGCATTGACTTTGTACTTAATAAAACACAATGGACAAACACCAGCAGACGTCATGGCACCCCAAATCAACACTGACTTCAGAAACTTCACACTGGACTTCAAGCAGCTTGGATTCTGTGCCTCTCCAGTCTTCCTCCAGACTCCAGACCTTGATTTCCAAATGAAATGCAAAATTGACTTTTATCTGAAAATTGGACCACTGAGCAACAGTCCAGTTCATTTTCTCCTTAACCCAGGTAGCCCACTTTCAGAAGTGGTTTGGGTAGCCCTTTTCCTGAAGACGTCTGAGCGTGGTAACTCTTGATGCACTGACTCCAGCTTCAGTCCACTCCTTGTGAAGCTCTCCCAAGTGTTTGAATGTAGCTGTATGCAGCTCCCTGTTGCTTGTGCACCTTTTCCTACCCAATTTCTTCCTTCCAGTAAACTTTGCATTTGATATGCTTTGATACAGCACTCTGCGAACAGCCACCTCTTTCAGTAATGACCTCCTGTGACTTACCCTCTTTGTGGAGGGTGTCAATGATCGTCTTCTGGACCATTGCCAAGTCAGCAGTCTTCCCCATTATTGTGGTTTCAAAGAACAATAAAAGATACCCGGAACTTATACTGTAGGGATGGTCATGCAATGAAACAAATGTAAATATTCTAATATTTTGAGATACTGGATTTTTGACTTTCATGAGCTGTAAGCTCTAATAATCAAAATAAAAAAAAATAAAAAACGTTTGTAATGTTTTTCTTTACATGTAATGAATCTAGAATATATGAAAGTTTCACTTTTTGAAATAAGTTACTTTTAGTAACTTTTTCAAGATATTCAATTTTTTTAGATGCACCTGTATATATATATATATATATATATATATATATATATATATATATATATATATAATATACATATATACATATCCTGATGAATATAAAGTTTAAAAGAGCTTTTTTTAAAAAAACAAAAAACTTTTGTAACATTATAAATGTCTTTACTGTCTTTTCTGATTAATTTAATGTGTCCTTGCTGAATAAAACTGTTAATTTTCTACAGTGATAATAATTAAAAAAAAAATTCTTAAGTACTAAATAATGTGGGCCATGTAGCACTGAAGACTGGAGTAATGATGCTGTAAATTCAGCTTTGCATCATATGAAACAAATAACCCATTTTAAAATAATGTAAGGTGCATATGGTTTGTGGTTTGAGTTTGGCAAACGAACACTATGAAAATGATTTTTGCAGGCTGGTGAGTTGGAACCAGATGCAAGTCTGATATAAACAAATGTCTGTGACGGTCAAAGTTGCCCTCTGGCTAGAGTGCATTAAATTCACAGCCTGCAGTAAAGAAACGACATCTGATCATTAAATTCGTCCTACAAATTTGGCTAGAGCTTAAGTACAATAATGAGAGGGGAAGTTTTATAGAAATATATTTTATAGTCTCGAACAAGCTCAGAGATCAAGAGTAAGAGATCGTTGTAGTCGGCTGTTCCTTAATCATTGCAAAACTTACTAACAAATGTCACTTAAAGGGATAGATCATCCAAAAGTGAGAATTTGCTGAAAATGTACTTGTAACACAGTTCGTAGTCACGGGAAGAAGGAGGCAGGAACCGGCGAACATTTAAAGACTTTAATAAAATAAACAAACACAAAATGAAAGTAAAGCGGCAGCCCCTCGCGGACGACTGCCTCACACAAAACACAAAACAAAATCCAGGCCTGGTCCTCTCTCCCCTTTCACTGTCGTAGCTCCTCCTTTTATCCTTCTGGAGCTCCTCCGTGGGACTCGAAACCGGTGAGTGGTGCAGGCGTCGCTCAACATCAATTATTCCACCGGCCTCGCTCCGTTCCCACGGCTCTCGGCCCCGACCCCACTCGTCACAGTACTCACCCTCAAGCCATCCAAGATATTGATGAGTTTATTTCTTCATTGGAACAAATTTGGAAAAATGTAGCATTTGCATCACTTGCTCAACAAAGGTGAATGGGTGCCGTAAGACAGAGTTCAAACAGCTAATAAAAACATCACATTAATCCACAAGACTCCAATCCATCAATAAATGTCTTGCAAACTGAAAAACTGTGTGTTTGTAAGAAAAAAATCCATCAAGATGTTTTTATTTTCAAAGAAGTCCTCTATCCACAATATTGCTTTATCCAGTGACATGTGATAACCTTTTCACTTGAAGAAGCTTCATTATGGATTATGAACTAAAATATTTTGGCCAGAAGTGATTGCATAAAGTTAAAATGCCGTAATGATGAATTGTCATACAAAAACTCAGCTTTTCACTTTACAAGGTTTTTATCAGCTGTTTCTCATTCTGACGGCACCCATTCACTGCAGAGCATCTGTTTGTTAGTAATGTTGCATCTCCAAATCAGTTCCAATGAAGAAACAAGATAACAGAGTTCTCAACTGGATTATGACAACTGCAACATAGACTAACGTTTGGAAAAGTACAAAGGGATTGATTTGCACCTTTTGCACATCAATTTCAAGCACAACTCAAACAAGCAAACCCTGGAGTGACATCTATAATTATCAACCTCCAAAGCTGAGAAAATTGCAGGTTTTGAGATTCTATGTACTGTATGTCTTGAGGGTGAATCCTTGAGGGTTTTTTTCCAAACAGGGTGTCATCATTTTCCCAAAACAGAGGGCAGAAGATAATCATAGATAATTGCAGTCATGTGTGAAAAATACATTACAACCTCGTTTGCTGCGCTCCAAGGTCCATGTCACATGACCACCACCAGCCCACGCAGGAAGTAATATGCTTCCGCACAGATAATTGCAAGGTACTAATAAATTAAATGCTGATGAACCACCATTTAAATTGGTGTCTATGTGTGTGTGTGTGAGGAAGAGGAAACTACCTACTGTTTATCCTCATGGAAGTGTTATTGTTTAAGAGCAGGGTGTAAGAAACGGCTGTAGCTGTGACTGTGCAGTCTCTAGGGTCTGCCGTAATGATGGCGGCTGACATAGATTCATGCTTATCATTACTCTGTGCTGTTTACAATAACACCTTGGCCAGCTTGAAAGTGTCAGCAGGGAAGTGGTATTAAGAAAAATACCCAGCATTACATTTTCGCCTGCAGCGCAAAAATGCCTATCCATCTCTCATTCTGGGTGGCTAACTGATGGATATCAGAATATTGCAATAACACAGGCGGCATGGCAAATTGTTGGTACGCTCCTCACCTTGTTGGACAAGGTCTTGTGTCGGCCGGTGCAAGAGAAAACTGCCTAATCTTCAGTCGCATGCATTAAGACCGCAATCTTGTCTTTTACACCAGTGGTTTTCACGACCACAAAAATGGTTTGGAGGTCAGGACAGCAGGGAAAGAAAAAATGCTAAATGCAAATAATAAAATACTGACCAATCAAACCAAAAAAACAAACCTGTCAAACTTCAGAAAAACACCATCTTTTTTTGTCCTTGACATCAAAATGTCAAATTTCAAGCAGTAAGAGACCGTGAAGTCTTGTTTTGTCATGATTAGGAGAACACTGTCATAACAAAAGCTGTGTTTATGAGATCTCAAACTAAAAGTTGCTTTCTTGTGCTCTCTAGTGAGAACAAAAGTTTCTGAATGTGGACAAGTGAATTGATTTTTGTTTTAATCAGGGACTCACTCAAGATGAAATATGTTCTTGTCTGTCAGTGATGGACGGAGCACTTCAAAATCAACATCTGACACTTGAGAATGAGACTACAGCGTTATCATTACAGTCACTTTAAACATGAGGTCAATTTCATTGCTAGCCAAGTCAAGGGACAGTGTGCTGATAGACTGATGTTGAGATATGCTAATGAAATGATTTTGTAGCTGAGCAGAGAAATGGTGAGGGACAATTGGTTTGATTTCTTGTAAGAAAATGAAGTAGAGATCATGAGATAACTTTTGTTGTGTGGAGATTATAATCTCGGGAACACAAGTCAAGTCATGAACACAAGAAAAAAATTGAGAAATAAATAAATAAAATAAAATGGTTCTTCCATAATGTTGAAAGAAAAAAGGGTCAAGTTTCCTAATTCATAATACAGCATATAAAATATATACACTGCCGTTCAAAAGTTTGGGATTGATAAAGTTTTTAATTTTTTAAATACGTTTCTTATGCTCATCAAGGCTGCATTTCTTTGATCAAAAATAGGGAAACTACTTTAATATTGTGAAATATTATTGCAATGGAAAATAACGATTTTCTATTTTAATATACATTAAAATAGAATTTATTTATGTTATGCAAAGCTGAATTTTTATCAGCCATTACTCCAGTGTTCAGTGGCACGTGATCCTTTAGAAATCATTCTAACATGCTGATTTATTAATGTTGGAAGCAGTTGTGCTGCTTAATATTTTTTGGAACCTGAGATACTTTTTTTTCAGGATTCTTTGATGAATAAAAAGTTTAAATTAAAATTAAAAAGTTAAAATTTATTTAAGATAGAAATTTTCTGTAACATCGGGTGGTATACATAGAGAAAGAGAGCGATAGTAAGTCATATATTGATTGTCAATATGCATGAATGATTTAAAAATTAATAATAAAAAAGATATATATTATTGTTTTACATACTATTAAAATAATCTTGCTTGTCTTCAAAACTTCAGATCAGACACATACAGTACTTATCAAAGATATATTTAAAGCTAAAACATCAAGGAATACCAAATCCGACAACTGTCTAGATATCCACTAAAAGCTTCTGCTTCCTCTTTACAAATTTGTCTGGACACACATAAAGAATCTCTATTTACTACCCCTCATTTCCCTTTATGGAGCTTAATGGGTCTGTGCGGCACATTAATCCACCACTGATGCCTTAAAAAAAATTCCTCAGCTATGCCTTTTTGTCTCTTAAAAACAGACATTTTCCCTTTTCTCCATCAAAAGACACAGTCCATAAACTCGCTTACATCTGTGCCACAGTTAAATTACCAGCAAGACTAATGGGGAGGTGGTTTCAAACTTGACTGGCATTTTAGAGTGTCTTTCTGACTGAAGAGCTATTATAGACACAGATGTGGTGGTCAAATATACACAGAGATGCTATTTCAGTGACGGTTTCATTAGCTCATGACAGCCCCATCAACACCTCCGATAGCGCATTCAACACGTGTGGGGATTCTGAAGGGCCAGGCCCCTCACGCGTGTAGAAATGATCAGCATATGTTACAACAGTCAAATTAAGCATCTGTTAGGAAATTACTGAAGTGCAGCACCAGTAATGAATATATCTGATACGCAGAGACGAATCCACAACACAAACTTGGGGTCTGACAAATGGATGTGGTGATTAAATTCACAGACTTGATTGGGGAAACATGGGACATCTGTGATGGTAGAAAACATTAGCAGCTGAGAGTTGGCTCTCTGCAATCAGTGTTGAGAGGGAGCACGCATTTTACATATCTTTTCAATCAAAAGCAATCAGTACTTAACATGTTAAGATACAGTACCTGCTTCCTGGCCACACACAGCTCATGCACACTGGACTATCTATCTATCTATCTATCCATCCATCCATCCATCCATCCATCTATCTATCTATCTATCTATCTATCTATCTATCTATCTATCTATCTATCTATCTATCTATCTATCTATCTTCGTTCATCCATCCATCCATCCATCTATCTATCCTCGTTCATCCATCTATCTATCTATCTATCTATCTATCTATCTATCTATCTATCTATCTATCTATCTATCTATCTTCATCCATCTATCTATATATCTATCTATCTTCGTTCATCCATCCATCCATCTATCTATCTATCCATCTTCGTTCATCCATCCATCCATCCATCTAAATTTACTTTTGTTCTATTGAAATTGCAGATCTGCAAAAATACTGTTTGCTTCATCAATTCAAATTCAGAAGCTGAAATGGAACTTAAAGTTCCAGCAATGAAAAGGAGGAACTTCCTTAGTTTTAGTGTTGGGTTACTTCATCCAAGCCTTTACATTAGTAGACTCTCATCAGCATCACTTCGGAGTAAATGGACCTGAATAAACTGGGGCCTCAGTGATTGATTCATTAGTCTGATCTTGAGCACCTTGGTTCAGGGACAGTTAATGTTTAATGAGGTGGTTTAGCCCAATGGCCTTAACCTGGATTTGGAGTTCAGTCTCGGCTAATTCCATCACTCATGATTACCTGTGAAGGGACCACCCAAGGAGGTCAATAATACCTGGAGAAAGTTCTCCGTTAGCATTCCTATACATCTCAATGGTACTTAAACTGGTGCACGACTCCCAAGAGGTGTGTGAAAAATCATGACATCATGAAAACAATTATTAACTGAAGGCTCCACAAAAAACAAAAAAAAAATTTGAATTGTGATGCATCATAATTGTCCATATATTTACATACATATATTTGCATATATTGTTATACATGTTATTATAAATTAAATTTAAATAAATAATATTAACAAAAAATTGTCAGTCTGTTTATCTCATAATACCTATAATATGCCACATTAATGATATAATATGCAAAAATACATGGCTCTTTCTATTATCTTAAAATACTTTATATAACACTTTTTCCATATTCTATTTTTTAAATGTTTATATGATAAATAAATAAATCTGGTATGCAAATATGGTAAAATGGTGTTTTCAGCCCGAATTAGTATGTCTATCATCAGAAGCTGGATGATGCTGAACAGCAAAACCTTGACCTCTTGAGACCACCAAGACCAAAACGACACTATTTTTTAAGACGTTATAGTATTCTATTGGCATTATGAATGTGAGGAACTGAACTGTGAATGATCCAAAGCCACTGTGAACTCCTCTGGGAGTTGATTGTTTGTTCTTTGCCGTAACAAGCTAAAAGGAAGGCCGAGCCTTGTTGTTTTATTCAGGGATATATTTGGGTCAGTGGAACATGAGTCCAGACGTTGCTGAGATGCTTGATCCAACAAATCAAATTAAAACAAAATAAGATATATTGCAAAAATACCTTTGATTTGAAGGAAATTAAAAGATGTCAACACACTGACAAAGAGGGTCAAAGAGAGTGACTGTCTTGTACTGTCACATAAATCAAACATGCATGCTTCTCACCTCTCATGCATGAGTGCGCAGTTCGGATATCAGATGCATGCACACGTCCTTTAATAGCGGATGTTATAGCATCTCAACACCACACCCTGACATCATCGATGACATCGTTGAGAGACATGAGGGCACGGGTTAATGACCTCTGGCACCACGCCATATCCCCTGTCCGTTTCACATGCAGACGAGTGCAGAGGACATGGCACGTCCACTTCGTCACGATTAGGCCCGAGTTAAGAGGCGTAACTTTACACAGACTATTAATGAATAATAGGTTGGAGATTTCATTACCACACAACCTCATGTTACGTCGAAGCCTGTTACAGGTATGTTTAAACATTCCATTCAGGCATACAGTAACGCTCAGCTGGATGACCAAACCGACTGGTGTCGTATCTTGACACAGATCAGATAAAAAGCAAACAGTGCTATTTAATAAATAAATGATGCTAGGACAAGAAAAATGTCATATGCAAAGAGATTCTAGTGTGGCTGGAATGAGCTAGAAAATAATACATTTGCATGGTGATATTATTTATAAATTACATAGAATGCAAATGGTTATTTACTGACAGTGTCGACAAAAAATTTGTAATACGTTTTTTTTTTTTTTTACTATTTTCACCCATCATATTCATCAAGCCTGAAATGTGTTCCTTAAATTGGGTCTACTTAAAAAGAGAATAGTGTTGTTGCATGTGTAAATAAATAAATACATCTACCTAAAAAAGGGGAAAGTGTTAATCTACTTTAAAAGAGTAACAAAAACAAACAAACAAATAAATCAGATCAAACCTGAAATGTGTCCTTTTCACATTTTTTGTAAATTACATTGGCTCTACTTAAAACGGGGAAAGTGTTAATGCATTTTATAAACAAACAAACAAACAAATAAATCTGATCAAAGCTGATATTTGTTCTTTTTCCACACTTTTTTTTTATTAAACTGGATCTACTTAAAAATGGAAAGTGTAAACAAACAAATAAATAAATAAGATCAAACCTGAAATATGCTCCTTTTCACACTTTTAAAAAAATGGGATCTACAGACAGACAGACAGACAGACAGACAGACAGACAGACAGACAGATAGACAGATAGATAGATAGATAGATAGATAGATAGATAGATAGATAGATAGATAGATAGATAGATAGATAGATAGATAGACATATAGACATATAGACATATAGACATATAGACAGACAGACAGACAGACAGACAGACAGACAGATAGATAGACAGATAGATAGATAGATAGATAGATAGATAGATAGATAGATAGATAGATAGATAGATAGATAGAGTGCCTAGAAACCATTTAGCAAGGCCATAACTAACATAAATAGAAAATAAATACATCTGTATATCATTTATACTGTACACACATACATTTAACATAAAATGAAAACTAAAATGACTAAAATGGCAATAATACTCTTTGAAATTAGTAAAATGAGCTAATTAGGTTATGGGCTTAAATCACTATATAACGTAATACAGTTTAAGGGTTCTTAATCACGTTCCTGCTTAAACCGGTTTAGTGAGACAGTAACGTGGAATGAACCGATTAGACTAACGCAGAATGAGTTAATCCAACACAATCAGACAGAATCCCGAACCTGGACCGCTGGGCTCTTCACCCCCTTCACTCGTCACACAGATCATTTTCTGCGATACATTTCAACCCAAAACTTGATTCCTATTGGCCACTGAAATATTCAGTCTGACCGGTATGTCTGTGACCCGAAGATTCTTATCTTTTCGTCTTTATACTTGCAAGACTAGGTTTTCAATGAATATTTAATTTGGCACAGAGTGAATGGGCAACCAAGGAATGACATAAAGGTAACAGTGAGTGGTCATTGAGCTTTACACCTTCTGTCGTGTCGTCTCAATGTTTCTCAGCTTTCCACTGAAAGCTCAAGTGCTGAGATACCAAAACATGTCTGAGACATCTGAGAGCACTGAAAACCTCTCCTTTAACCAAATCGAGCAGAATTACACATTTATTTAAGCATCAGATGGACTGCTTTGCCTGAAAGCCCTACAGTCATGATTACATTAACAACTGACTGCTTCAATTGCTATTAGAAAACAGTCTGGGGACATAGCAATCAATATAATGGGGGGCATGTTTCTCCCCAGAGAGAACTTTTATCCAATAATCATTATGTTTTAAGAGTTTAGTTTTCTTTAGGCACTGTGTGAAAAAATGGTATCCATGTACAATGACAAATCTTCCAGCTGGCTGTTTATTAAAAGATATAGACTGTAAATAAATAAACAAACAAACAAACAAAAAAAACATACTGGTAATTTTCTGCCACAACATTGCAGTGATTTTATGGACATTTCTGTTAAACCTAAAATATAACACAAAGAAGAGCAAAATTTTTAATTCAGGTAAAACACCTGTTTTTGTTTTTAATAATAATAATAAAAAAACAGTACGGAAAATATTAATACAGTATATTGTGCCCTATTATTACGGATTTTTTATTTTTTTTACAGTGTAGTAGTAGACATGCAAACTACCAACATAGCCAAAATATACAAATTTATTTAAATATATTCTATGTTGTAAACACCTTACGGATTTTTTTTATTGAAAAAAATAATAATATATATATATATATATATATATGTATATATTTGTATTTTTTTTACACATTCAGAAGTATAAATATATCACAAATATATTACATTCAAAATATATCACAAAACATATACTTTAAAGGGGTCATCGGATGCGACATGCACTTTTACAAGTTGTTTGAACTGAAATGTGTGTTGGCAGTGTGTGTACACAACCACCCTATAATGATAAAGATCCACCCAGTGTGTTTTTTTGTTTTTATTTATTTTTTTATCTCGTTAAATCAATCCCCTTTCTCATATCAAGCCATTCTCAGATGTCTGTCTGTGTGATGTCACACAGACCCAGGCCCCTCCTAAGATTGTTGATTGACACTAGCGTTTTATCTTAGACCCGCCCTGAGTGAGCTGTCATCAGTCTTTCATTGTTTTGATGCCGGAGCAGGAGTAGAATGTCTCCTAAGCGATTGAGGTGAACAAAGGCCTTCTGTAGTGAATCGATGCATTTTTGCACCATATTCAAAACGTAATAATCACTTTAATGTAGCTTGCGCTCACTGTTGTACACTGAAGCAGCTCCGGGTGGATGAGGTCGGCTTTGCGCATGCGCCGCTCAGAAGTGACGCACGCGGAAGCGCAGGGAAGAAATCAAAACAAAACAACGGTCACTAATTAGAAGTACAACCACATGGATTTGTAAAGAAGAATGCCGGAGGATTTCGATATAAGCCAAGAGGAGACTGGTTTTCCTTTGCTAAAGTAAGGAAACATTGCTTCCTTTGCTCCTGTTATCAAACGTTGGTTTTCACGAGACCCACTGGCGCATGCGCAGCGCTGACCTCATACGTCATCCACCCCGAAACTGCATCCAGTGTACAACAGTGAGTGCAAACTAGATTAAAGTGATATTAAGTTTTGAATATGGATATTTTTCTTACAAAAAAGACAATTTTTAATAAAACTCTGACTGGATTCGTCTGAAAGAAGAAAGTCATATACACCTAGGATGACTTGAGGGCGAGTAATTTATGGGCTAATTTTCATTTTTTGGGTGAACTAACCCTTTATCTCTTTGAGAAAAATGCTACATTTGTGTTTTCAAACAGGGTAATTTGTAAAAACTTGACACAGCAGTAGACTGTACTCACAGTGAAAAATCCACGCATATTCTCGTGATTCAGCACCAAACGTGCACGTGGGTAAACTGTTCTCCTCATTATGCTTGGCAAATACTCCTCCACGGTACACATGCTGCCTTTTGCCTTGAGATGAGAGCCTGGCAGAGGAACAGAGGAGAGGAGAAGGAGAGGGAAAAATGAAAGAAAACTAGGTCAAGAAAAAACCCTGATTTTGCAGTCCTGCACACCTCATCTGTTACCATATAACGCACAACGCATTGGGATACTGTTTGTATGCATGTGCGTATATAATTCGTGGCATGTATAATTATTAATATTGCTCGTATTTAGAATTAGAGGTTGATATAACTCTATAACCTTAAGTAGCCTACTTAACTTTTGCTCATACCTCGCCCATTACGTTCAAATGGACTGAATCCTTTCCTGCTATTAACATTGTAAATCTAGCAGTTCTTTAGGTGGTCATTTAAATAATAACACAAAATTATGTTAATTTATAGCCCTGTACATTGTATTTTATTACCTTGACATTCATTTTTAAGGAAACTAGTTAGTGTTTCTTACACAACGACTGAGGGAATGATGGGAAATTTGACATCATCTCTCATCTGACCATGATGGAAAAAGTCAACTCACGCAATTGACACTTTTCTTATGCTCTCACGCCACACATCCATATTCTCACGCAGTCAAAAGCACCTTCAGTTAAAACTGTAATAATAGAATATTGGCGAAACAGATTTGGTAAAGGCTCCAGTGCGTATTTGTGTTTGCGCTCTGGAAATCGCCACAAGATTCTATTTACAACGTGTTTTCGTAGCGCTGAGCAATGCAGCCAATCACAGACATGTGTGTTGATTTCTTGAACAGTGATTGGCCATTGCGTTCACTCACCTCTAAACGCCAGATTTTTCCTGCTCACTTGCGAATCCTCTCACTGTAATATGATGTAAATATGAGGTTCATTGATTATAAAGGAACTTTGTTAGATCGCGATGAACTGAAGTGACATTTTTTAGTCATTATAAAGTAAGGGCTATTTGCCCTATAAATATAATCCGTTCAGAATTTGAATAAAAGTTTTTTTCTTTATGGTTATATGGCTTCTAACGGCCATATAGCTACCCTGTAGAAGCAGCCAAGTTTCGGGAGTGAGATAAATGCCTCATGGATGCGGGATTTATTTTCGAATGGGAGAAAAATATAATTTCGCAAAACAGATGTTTAAGCAATGCAGACTAACAGATTAAGAGAAAAATATGAAGCATAAATTTGAATTTCATGTCAAAATATTTGTTAAATACAGTTGCAATTATTTATAAAAAAAAATAGCTATAGGCCTAGTAGCCTAAATCTTGCAATTCTCTCACTGTACATTTCTATTTTTGTTGTGGTAAACAGTTAATAGTTTTGCAGCACTTCAACAGTTTCATGATTTTATGATAAAAACGCAGTATGACATAATGTCGAGATGTCAGACAAAACTCTGCTGACAGGTGTTATGTTTTTATATATTTTGTATTATATATATATATATATATATATATATATATTGTAAATAAAACACAGATTACCGGAATATGTTTTACAAGAAAATGTTATTAAGATGAATATGAGACCAAAAATTGTCACATTTTATTATTGGGTTTTTCAAAACATACAGTACATGTTTTACCAACTAAGAAGATCAGCACTTTTAGAGTTTCATCCCCCTATCTGATGTGAGCATAAGTATTGGAACAGTTGCCTCACAGGTCTTTCTAAGTTATCAGCTGTGTCCTGTTGCATCAATTGTTCTGATATTAAATGCAGGGAATGTGTTGTATCAGTTATATCCATTGCTTCTACATTCTGAGTCTTGCATTCGATGATGACACACACAAACCAGGATGAAGATGAGGGAGCTGACTTTGAGAGAAAAGCAAGCAATTTGGATGCTAAAAAAAAAAAAGAAGTCAGTCAGTTAGAGTTATAGCAAAAACAAAGGGCATAGAGAAATCAAGAGTTTGGAAACCACTGGCGACATCAGCAACCAACAACGACCTGATCGGCTGAGAAAAACAACAGTAGCTGATGACAGACAAATCATAAAAGATGTGAAAAAGAATCCTAAAATACGTGTCTGTAAAATCACCAACAACCTCCAGAGAGCTGGGGCAATGCTCTGACAATCTACTGTCCGCAGGAGACTTTGACACAGAATTACAGAGGCTACACGGCAAGATGCCGGCAAGATCTTTATCAGGGAAAAGAAATGGAAAGTCTTAGATTGCCCAAATCAATCTCCAGTTTTAAATCTGATTGAACATGAATTTCACCAGCTGAAGAGAAAACTAATGGCAGAAACTCCCCAAAGCAAGCAAAAGTTGGATTTGGCTGCATTAAAGTTTGGGAAATGCATTTCAAAGTATGAGACCAAGAGTCTGGTGATGTCTTTGGGTCGCAGACTCACTGCTGTGATTGCACGCAAGGGATCTGCAACTAAATAATAACTTTTAATCTTTTAATCTGACTTAAGGTCATCTGTCCCAATACTTATGCTCACATCAAATAGTGGGATGAACTCTAAAAGTGCTGTCATTTTTATTTGGTAAAACATGTATGTGTTGAAACAGCTAATAATAAAATGTGACATTCTGTAGTTTTGTCCCATATTCATCTTTTAATCATATTTGCAAATGTCTTGACTCCACAGCCAACAGAGCAAAGTTGGCAGCCCATCATGGATTTATATTTCTTTTGCTATTGAAGCAAATGGGAATGCAATTTATGTTTGTTGTAGTTTCTATTAACAACTACACATTATTTTTGACATAAGAGCGTGTGCCTGCCATTTGTAATTTAAACGTGCGAGACTTCTGGTGTCATTTTTAACAGTACAAACAACTCTTGATGCTGCTTGATATTGCAGACTGGTGATTCTTATAATATTATTGTCTAAATTAAACACACTGGTCATAAACACACTGTGTCATTCTTCCAGTTATTTACCTATCAAGACTTGTACAGAAGTCTTGGACAGAAAATAGCTTACTTCCACATTGCAAAATAAGGTGTATAGAAACTTCTGTATCTGAGAACCCCAGAAATGTGGAAAAAGATCCATTGCTAACATGCTATTAGTTTCATAAGTGACAAAAATGGCAACAAATCTTGTTAAATGGTTGTGACTGCAGATATCCACAAACTGCTTTATCTAAAGAATTACAGACTGCGTTTTAACCACAGAAGACATCTGCATCATGTTTTCACCCTATATAATAAAATACATGCTAATTATAGTAACAAAACACATTTATGTTGTGTGTGAATGATGTATTTTAGAGCATCACACTGTTCATTGCATGAAAACTCACATGATAGGACACCGAGAAAAAAAAGGAAAAAGAAAAAAACACTGTCCTTTTCCGGTTCAGTTGGTACCACTATCTTACTCCTAATGCTGTGTGGAGATGATGGATCAGCCTCCACACCTGGATAACCCTTTTTAAATGGTTGTGACTGCAGATATCCACAAACTGCTTTATCTAAAGAATTACAGACTGCGTTTTAACCACAGAAGACATCTGCATCATGTTTTCACCCTATATAATAAAATACATGCTAATTATAGTAACAAAACACATTTATGCTGTGTGTGAATGATGTATTTTAGAGCATCACACTGTTCATTGCATGAAAACTCACATGATAGGACACAGAGAAAAAAAAGGAAAAAGAAAAAAACACTGTCCTTTTCCGGTTCAGTTGGTACCACTATCTTACTCCTAATGCTGTGTGGAGATGATGGATCAGCCTCCACACCTGGATAACCCTGCTCTCCTCTCCTCCCTCCTGCCCGGCTGTGTCTCCCTTCCCATCAGCCATTCCCTTTCATCTGCCTTTTCAGAAATCTCCATGACTCACTCTCACAGGACATTGTTCGGAAAAAGATGTTTTGCTGAAAGATAGTCTCAGTGTTCAGCCCCATAACCCCACTGGAAGTGCTGAGAGCTGATCAAAGCAGGTTGGGAGAAATGTACCCATGTACCGGAAAAACAATTACAATTGTACGCTTAAGAATAAAGACTAATGACTAATGTAACCTTAAAATATGAATTACTATTACATAAATAGACTGAAATATATATATATTAGTGCTGTCAAACAATTAATCGCGATTAATCACTTCCATAATAAAGGTTTTTGTTTACATAATATATGCGTGTATACTGTGTATATTTATTATGCATATTATGTATATATATATATATATATATATATATAAATACACATGTACAGTATATATTTTGAAAATATTTACATGTATTTACATTTATATTCTTATATTTTTATATTTTGCATATTATGTATATATATATATATATATAAATACACATGTACAGTATATATTTTGAAAATATTTACATGTATTTACATTTATATTCTTATATTTTATATTATATAAAAATATATTTAGTGTATAAACATAACATATTTTTCTTAAATATATACATGCATGTGTTTGTATTTATATATACATAATAAATATACACAGTATACACACATATATAAACAAAAACTTTTATTTTGTATGCGATTAATCGCGATTAATCGCTTGACAGCACTAATATATATTAGTAAACCAAACGTTGCAGTTTTATATATTCAGAGGGTTTCATTTTATTCTTAAAAAAATTCAGTTTTTTTTGTGGTTGTTGACAGTATTATCTGATTTGTATATATTTACATTTAGGTTGTATTAAGGACACATGTAATACTAACTACAAAGGGGTTTATTCTAAAAGTCCACAGGGCCAAAAGCAGTCGATGAAAAAACACTTTAAATTCACTTAAAAAAAACCTCTACTGCAGGGTTTTGACGGATTCCAGAAAAGTGAGCAAACATTTGTAAAATTGCCCCTAGAGTGGGCGATTATTAAAACATTCATCATACACGTCCCCACAGGTTTCTGCAATAAATAATAATTCTCCCTCACAATACTCTAATTTACCAGCCAGTCCATCTGAACAGGCGCACAGATTGAAGTGGATGGTTAGACTGAGACTTTTGCATTTGAAGAATTGTTAAGCAGCATTATATCGACAATGTATTTAATTCTGGAGATTTAAATAAACATAACAATCACTTAACTTGCATCATAAGCAACACAGAAAATAAACCTTATGAATTTGCAGTCTGACACACATGCAAGGTAAAACAAAAATCTGTTATGAACAATTACTCAAAATGTAATCATGGATCAAATTTTTCGTCAATATTAAGATACTCAGTGTAGATTCTATTCTATATATTCTTCAGTTTTGTGCTATTCCATTCTCAATATTTTCACTGAACAAAACTGGTCTAATTTATTGTTTTTCAAGGTCCACTGAGATCTATTCAAATTTAAATTAGCACCTCCAGCTCTGACAATGGTAAAATATTCAAATCAGTTTTGAGTAGAAATTGTTTTAATTCAGACCCTTATTTCACAGTTAGAGCAGATGGAAAATAACAAATAACCACAGCAAATAAAATAAGATCTTAATGAGGTTTGCGTTCATTTTGAGGTGAATTCCTGTTGTGTCTGACATCAATTCACATGAATAACAATGTTAAGCAGAACAAAAACCAAGCATCTCCGATTCATATGATGAGACTGTTGGTTACTTACTATTAATATTTATTCTGCTTTACAAGGACATCATACCTATGGAGCTTATAATATGACAAAACTAATTTGTATTGTATTGTGTGAATTATTGACAAGTGTCATTTAACAAAACTGAATATTATGTGGCATTTAACATGGTTCTGAATTAGATTTTTTTTTTACTTGAATATTAAACATTTGAAATTTTTACACAACTGAATGTTTTTATGGCAGAGTTGTATAGACATGTATTTTCAAACAGCAATTCTGTTTTCTAAAAAGACAGCAAATATTCAGTTTTTAAAAATACAGCTTCAAGTTTTCAAGATGAAGAGGAAATTCAGAAAATCTAATTCAATATTTTAAAATTCAATACGCAGAAATTCAGATCGTACAGAAAGTAGGGTCGGAGGCAATCCACAGGGAAGAGTAGATGATCTCCGAAAAGTCAAACGAAGAATTTTGGCCAATTTGTAGTTTTCTGGCATGAGCGTGCAGTTCAAGATCTACCTGATCATGAATCGCCCAGAGGTAGCCTAAGTGATTCTTAAACCTTTATGGTTTATATACACTCTAAAAAATGCTGGGTTAAATACAACCCAGTGCTGGGTAAAATAGGGACAAATCCAGCAATTGGGTTGTTTTGACCCAGCGCTTGGGTTAAATGTTTAACCCAACCTTCTGGGTAGTAACCCAACCGCTGGGTCAAAACAACCCAATTGCTGGGGTTGTCCCTATTTTACCCAGTGTACTTATATGTTAGAGTGTACTTATATGTTAGGTTAGCATTCTCAGCATGTTAAACATTTGTCTAAGCGGTCTCTGGTGTTTATTTTAAAGTATATTTGGTGGGAAAGTGATTAGCATGTCACCGTGTCTACACATAATAAATAGGTTCTGCTGTCTTTTGTCGTGACACGTCTCACTGCTCGCGTCCGGTCTAGACACGGTGTAAGTGTCATACATAAGTCTGTTAATAATGCAATTTTGCTTCATTCATTCCGTGATCGGAATCCATGCTGATGTTTGTAAATTGCATTTTTTTTCCTGCGGAAAGAACTTAAAATAAACGTGTGACTAGTTGACTAGAAAAAAATCTTTAGTCAGGCTTGGCACAAGGAACCGATCCATTTTTTAAGTAAAATGCCATTACGAATGACTGCAAATCACGTCACGTATTGCATTGCACGAGTTATCCATGTGAGTAAAATATTTTTATTTTATTTAATCTTTTTTATAACGACTCAAGCCCCGTTCACACTACAAGCGACACTATCCTATTCATTTAAATCAAAGAGTATAGTCCTTTGTTTCAATAGAGAGCTGGCAATTTCCAGCGACAAGCGATGGGGCGTGTCCAGCTACGCGACAAAGTTCAGAATCCTTCAACTTTATGCAAATGAAGAGCGACTTTCGGGAGCAATGACAAAATAAACAATAAAAAAAAAAAAAACAATAATATAACCACTCTAATATGTCTTGCAATATCCGTGCGTGCAAAGGTTCTGCGTGATCCTCTTGCTCAATATTCTCGGGGTCTGAATCTGGCTCAAACTGACGCCATTCTTAACTATACCGGAGCAGACGGAACATGCTGCTTTGGCAAGGGGCGGGGCAGT
>NW_015505473.1:1569072-1570689 GCF_001515645.1 Sinocyclocheilus grahami
TAATCTTTTTTATGTATGGGGGTGCTAGCCCCTAGCGCTGCCCAGTAGAGACTATTATAGTGACATACAGGAGTCATACACCAGGCACGCATGTGTCCCTTATTATTGATGCGCAAACAAACCTATCTGCACTCATGGCGCACAGATCTCTATAACATCATATTTCTGCTTGAACACAGTTCTGTATATTCATGTAGCTGTCAAAATTAATGTACAGCAAGTGTTTCATAACAGATGCTCACTGAAGAAGCGTGTTTTGGAGAAGTTTCTGAGGATCAGTTATGTACATATGGGCATCAAACGCTTCAAATTCGTTTATTCTGACAAAGGAACTATTCACTGATGACATCGACCCGCCTTCCGATCGTTGAGTTTCCACACATTCGGAATGGTTTCATTTTTAACTTGTACTTTGGTGTGTTTAGTTATTCTGCATGGATCTGTGAATGCAGTCCTTGGGCGTCTCCCTGTGGTCTTGTTTGGTATGGTAGGTTGACTTATGCTTATTTGTTAAAGTTACTGTATAATTAAGGTTTACGTAGCCCTACTTTTAAGTAGCTACTTTTAAGTTGTAAAGAATATCTGCAGTGACATTTCTGCAAAGTATGTATTGATTTGGAGAGGAGGGGGGCCTTGGAGAAAAAAAGGTTGAGAACCACTTGCTTAGACAAATGTTTCACTCTAAGCGTTTCTTTCTTTTTTTTTACATTAAATGTATAATCAAGCCTGGTCCTCTGGCTTGTGTAAGTGCGCTCGGGCTTGTGTGCAGAAGACTTTATATCTAAAGCGGCCACTGTATGTGCTAATGAGAGACGCGACAGGGAACATCCTGATTTTCTCACATATTCATCCTCCCATCTCTGCTGAGACAGCAAGGCCTGGCCCCGGGGGTCCCGAGAGAGAAAGTTAGAGAGCATGAGAAAGGTGAAAGGAAATGAGAACGAGAGGAAAGGAAGTAGAGAATAACAAAGAGGTGAGAAGATGTAAAGGAAATGTTGTGGTAACAAGTGCAAGTCCTTATTACATACAGACTCTTGTTATAAAATAAACATGTCTCTTTATGTAAAAGGTTCTTGTTTTTCCCATGTGAGTTTTTAGAAGAGTGGAAAAAATATTCAGTGGACTTACAGTATATAATCATAATTAAGATTTGCCTCATACACTATATAACCAAGATGCATTTTTTTTCAGGTACAGCAAAAATGTGATTAACCTGTGTACCAAAAGTAACCTGCATGCTCACGTCACTGGTCACGTACTGGAAAAAATAATAGCTAATCTGTGACATATTACAGTTTATTTGATGTATTTAGTGAATGTTTATTCTAGTTTTAAAGGTGCATTCACATAAAACATTTAACAAGTATGACACAAATAAATAATACTTTTTGGAAATATTATTATTATTATTATTATTAATTTAATAATATTTTATTAAATTATTTAAAGGGGTCCTATTATGCTTTTTCACTTTTTGAATTTTAGTCAGTGTGTAGTTTGGGCATAAAAAAGATCTACAAAGTTACAAATCTCAAAGTCCACTCCAAAGGGAGATATTTCGTTTTTTTTTTTTTTTTAACTACAACAAATGGCTCGTTTGGCCTACAGCATTTTTTT
>NW_015505473.1:1570700-1571236 GCF_001515645.1 Sinocyclocheilus grahami
GGGTTTTGTGATGTCACAAAGCGGCCCATTAGAATATCATTAAAATAATTCCCGCATACAGAAATTCAGATGGTTGGGGGTGGGGTGGGGAAGGGCGAGGTCGTGGTAAAAACGCTTGGTTGAGTGCATCAGACAAGATGACGACTCAAGCCCCGTTCACACTACAAGCGACACTATCCTATTCATTTAAATCAAAGAGTATAGTCCTTTGTTTCAATAGAGAGCTGGCAATTTCCAGCGACAAGCGATGGGGCATGTCCAGCTACGCGACAAAGTTCAGAATCCTTCAACTTTATGCAAATGAAGAGCGACTTTCGGGAGCAATGACAAAATAAACAATAAAAAAAAATAATAATAATATAACCACTCTAATATGTCTTGCAATATCCGTGCGTGCAAAGGTTCTGCATGATTCTCTTGCTCAATATTCTCGGGGTCTGAATCCGGCTCAAACTGACGCCATTCTTAACTATACCGGAGCAGACGGAACATGCTGCTTTGGCAAGGGGCGTGGCAGTACTGAAACACCGTCTAAG
>NW_015505473.1:1571246-1571660 GCF_001515645.1 Sinocyclocheilus grahami
ATAGGACCCCTTTAAATTTTAACTAAATAATTTAAAATATTAAATTATTTTTATTATTATTATTTAATACAATTTCATAAAATTATTAAATGAAGTAGCAGCAGCATAAATATAGAATAATCAAAATATTTTATATATGAATACAATTTTATAAAAATTAAATACAATTAAATACAATTAAATTAATTAAAATTAAACAAAAAGGTAACAAACTATAATAATAGCTTTAATAATATTAATAATAATAATAATAATAATAATAATTATTATTATTATTATTAAAGCTGTTAATAAAATCCGTTAGCTACTTTCTCTCCAAGTGGGTGGTTCATTGTCAAAAAAGTATTATATTATTATTATTATTATTATTATTATTATTATTAACAACACAATTATTAATACAATATTATTATT
>NW_015505473.1:1571784-1575991 GCF_001515645.1 Sinocyclocheilus grahami
TTATCATCAATATAATTAATGCAATCATAAAATTAATACAATAAAAATTATTCAATTAATAATTATCAGCAGCATAATTATAATAATAATATTGTATAATAATAATAATAATTGCATAATAATAAAATATTAATAAAAATGTTACAAAATATACTACTACTACTATTAATTATTATTATTATTATTATTATTATTATTATTATTATTATTATTATTATTATTATATTCTAATGAATAAAAGCTGTTCAGATGTTGGCCACTTTCTCTTCAAGTGTGGTTCATGGTAAAAAAAGAAAAAGAAAAATGCACCAGGAAAAAAAAGGGAGTGAGCCTAAAGAAGAGCACTACTGTGAGTTTTCAGCATTGAATATCTGTCAGTCAGGTTTAGAAGTAATTGCAGAAGCTCATTTTGAAAGGAGTTGTAAAGCAGAGCGACAGGCAGGACTAGACTTCTGATTAGGGATTTTCTTTCTTTGTCCCAGTGGATGGACGGTGGCGAGCCTCTGAACACTGATAGTGCAGGTGAAGAGAGACAACACAATGGCCAAGGCAGTTTAATTAGTGTTTACTAACTCTAAGTGAAGCTGAGCGGAGTCACAGATCCCTTCAAAGACAGACGAGCTCTTACTCTCAGAGTTAAAGGGACCATGAAGAATTGACCAAGGTTGTTTCTTAATCTGTCTGTTTTCCTTTGATTTTACCCCTCCTTATCATTCTTTCTTTCTTTTTCAATTTCTGATGTCTGCATGCATGTCTCTCTTCTTTTCTCTAAGCAATCTTCTTGTCAACAGCCTCGGAACTACACAGCTATCTTAGCAACACCTGGGCAACCACCTACTGTGAGTCTCCGCCTTAGTTTCCACTTGCATCTCTCTCTCGAATATCCTTCCATTAGAGGTAATGCCTCATGGCCGCTGGAAGGACAATTTCATTTTCGATGCCCTGATGCTTCTCATTTGCCCCCTTCTGTCAAGGTGGATAAATCCATACCGCAATGAGCCCACTTGATGGCTTTAGTCCACACCACTTACAGTATTTTTCTGTATCAGACACTTGCTTGTGGAAGAGTTCGACTTCACATGGAGAGAACTGGCCCTGAACTGACCTTCAGTTTCGTCTAAAGTAAAGTCATCAATCATTAGCAAACCAGAACTAGCAGAGGACAAGGGTGAATAAACAAGATCACAGACCAATCTGAATTTATATTACGGTGATGTTATGTAAGGAACTAAACAGTAGGTTCATTCGGATAAATATCCGAGGAATATTCCTTGCTTATTTAGTAAAATCCAAGCAAGAATAAAATACTTTCATAACAGTACATTTTGGTTGCAGTTATGTTACATTGCAGTTCAATTAAATGCAGATTAAATAGGTGTATTTGATTGACCGAATGGTAGTACTGCCACATTAAAAGAATAATCCACACACAAAAATGATTCCACAAGTCACTAGAATATAGTTGGAGTGGTCAGCATATTCTTGCAAAAAAAAATTTTTTTTTTTATATATATATATAAAACAATAACAGAAAAAAAACAATAAAAAGTACAAATAAAATAAAAATAATCATTTTTTTTCTCTGTGAGAAGACAGTCATTCAGGTTTGGAGTGACGTTAGAGTCAATAAATAATGACAAAGCTTTAATTTTTGGGTGAACTATCCCTTTTCAGTTGCCTATGTACATCATTATAACATTTTTATAACTTAAAAAAAAAAGTTTTTACAACGTAATTGTGCTACCTGAGCTCTTTTCTTGCAAAGATAAGTCAGGGGTGTCCAAAAGGTGGTCCTCATTTATTCAATGTTACAAATATTAAAAAAGAGATGACTGTCAAGTCAAGTGAGCTTTTTATCATTCTGCTATATGAATGTAGGATGTAGTGGAAAGAAATGGTCACAGGACCACAGGGCTACATATTTAAATGTAAATATAAACTTATAAATAGTAGAAGTGTTACAATCTAAATCAATATTGTGTCTTTCCTCAAGGAGCTTTTCAGTCTTATAACTGATCAGAGGACAACAGTGAGAGAGAGATGTTATAAACTTCCTGAGAGCTCAGCTATAATTCTCCTAATCCAGATAACAGATTCATATTCAGCTCAGTTAAGGTGAAAGCGCCCTGATGAGCCCCCAAAACATCGAACGTGAACTAGCACAAGGTCGAATGGAAACTAAAGCAGGACCGTCTTCTGTTTGCTGTTCGTTTTCTGCTGCTCTGACATGGCAAGACAGAATCAGAGTAATAGTACTTTATTTCCCCAGAGGCCATAATGCAGACACAACGGCCCACGATACAAGACAGATCTGAGATAGGATTACAGTTAAAGAATGTGAGCGAGAAAATGTTGCTGCTATTCAGAACAACACAAAGAGCTCTATATGTGTGCAAAGTAATCACAATCTCACCTACTAATGCGTGGCAACATTAGAAGATTTTATTTAACTTTTTATACTTTCAAAGGGCTTGAAACATGATGCCCATCACAGATGCAAAATGAATCATCTGTCTTGCAAATAAAGGTGGCAAAAAGATCATATAAACTTACATTAAGGAAGGGGCCTGAGTCATATCTAGAGCAAATGCCCTAGCAACAACTGAGAACAACCTAGCAACTGCATAAAAGCCATTCAGGGCCCAGTTTAGTTTTCTTTTGCATTTGCATGTCTGACTATCAGCCATGATTATTCTACTCTGTTAATTAAAAGGCTGTTTATAGGCATATTCACTTATTGATTACGAGAAGCATACATGCAAGAGGCTGACAACTAGCTGAACATATACTTGTTTAATTGGTGACACTAAACCTGCATTTTAAAATCTTTATTTTTAAACCTTCAGTTGAATATGGCAACATAATATTGCACTCCAATACAATATTTCTATGAATAAATCTCTGACAGAGACCCCTATCTGCCAATCGCTGTGTGCATAGTTAGTAAGCATGTTGACATCATCCATAGCAACCCTGTCCTTACTCTTAGCCTAAGACTTCTCTATATTCCTTAGTACAAGTTTGTCTCAGGAGCTTTGTGAATAGGTTTTAAGAGAAAACTCTTAGCTAAAAACTTTTACTGCTTTTTAGGAGAAGTCTTAGTGGTAAGATAAAATGTTTTGTGAATACGGGTCTTGAACACCTAAGCAACAGCAAAAAGCAATAGCCTATCAACATCCCAGAACAACCTAGCAACCACTTAGCAAGAGACTAGCAAGTGCATAGCAACACACTTAAAAATACATACGGAACAACTTAGTAATCTGCATAGCAATGTTCTATAACAACCCAGAACCAAAGCCAAAACCCTAGCAACCACACAGCATATCAGCACCTTAGCAGCCACAAAACAACATACTAAAATCAACTGCATTGTAATGGCATATTAACCAACAAAAACAATCAAGAAACTACATAGCATCAGCCTAGAAACCACATAGCAACATGATAAAAACAACTGCATTGCAATGGCATATTAACCACCAAAACAATCTAGCAACACCCTAGCAACTACATAGCAACATGCTAAAAACAACTGCATTGCAATGGCATATTAACCACCCAAAACAATCTAGCAACTACCAATTTAACAACTACATGGCAACACCTTAGCAACCACACAGCAATAGTCTAAAAATTTCAGAACACCTTAAGTGAATAGAAATGGCTTATTAGTCCAACCAAAAGCACCATAGCAACATCTACAAACCATTCAGAACACCTAGTAACTGCATAGCAATGGTCTATCAACAGACCAGAACAACCTAGCAACCACCTAGCAAAAGCCTAGTAACCACCTAAAAAATAGAAAACCATTCTTTGTTGCATTTAATGCATTCCTATGCAGTTGCTTGGGTTTTCTAATTGTGTATAATACTAGAAAGGGAAATAAAGAACAAATATTTTAATAGTGATATTACAATTTACATTTTCTTTAAGATGTATGAGCAGTGCAGTGGTTAGACTGTCGATTACAATTGTATACTGCTTACAGTTACCATTACTGATTACAAGTTACATAACGGCAATTGTAGCTAGTAACAATCTGTTGGATTACATATTAGGGTAATGTATTCTGACTACTTTTTGATTACTTTTGCCTTAACTTGTGTGAAAATATTTTCCATTCTTTGTTTTAACATCATGAATTGCATTAAACATTACATTACACCAGACTTTCTGAATGTATACAGAAGTAAGATTTTTT
>NW_015505473.1:1576058-1576609 GCF_001515645.1 Sinocyclocheilus grahami
TCCAGATTACATGTAATCAGTTACTATCCAGCACTGTGTATGAGTGAACGGAAAGAGTCAGTTATTTTGAAACAATACTTAGATTTATTTTTTTTTTGGTGGAAGTCTATATTTGTTGTGTGAGGAATAGCTGGCATGAATAGCATGTCATGTTTCACATCTGGGTAAAATATCGCATGAGTGAATGTAACCTAATAGGTGCACATGAGAACATTAGCCTCGCAGGATGCTAGGCAATTCAGCTTCCCACATCTGTGCCAAATTCAGGTTTATTAATTAGCTCGAGAGCATGAAATCACATTTTCTGATATAAAAACATGCAGCAGTGATTTGAAATGCCCTTCACTTGTCTCATCTGTTGCAGTTGGCGTCCAGCGTGACCTTTGCATATGCCAGAGTTTCGTTTGCCCCCCCCCCCCTGCACATGTGATCCAGCAGCGCTTAAGCTCTGTGGTCAGTCTCTGTGAGTTATTACCTTGTGTTCATAAATTACGCAATGCTTCGCTCCAAAACTAAAGTTACACAAGCATTCTGGACTGCCCTGTAAGGGA
>NW_015505473.1:1580017-1580986 GCF_001515645.1 Sinocyclocheilus grahami
GGTCGGGTTTGACGATATAGACGCCGCGTCCAGGCAACACGGGTTTATGCAGCGGCAATTTGGAGCCATGATGCAGCCCGGCGTGAATAAGTTCTCCTTGCGGATGTTCGGGAGTCAGAAAGCCGTGGAGAAAGAGCAGGAGAGAGTGCAGACGGCTGGATATTGGATCATTCACCCCTATAGTGATTTTAGGTAAGGAGTGTGGAAAGTCACCTTCCCACGCACACTCAGGTCACGGTAAAATGGGCTCTGCGTGCGCCGCGCGCCGCGTTTGCGGTTGTTTTGCGTGGCGTTTCGGGGAACCAGAACCTGAACGCACGCAATGCCCTTGGCACGAGCAGGGGTGAATGTCATCTCGGTGAATAAACGGCACGGCAGTCATCATGGGACGTCTTCGACCTGCTATCATCGGGCATTCAATTCTGCTGTTGTGTAAGACGCGTGTGCTGGTGATCGATGCACCACTCTTTGGCATTGTAAAAACATAGCTGTTAGTGTCTGCCGTGAGATGAGAAGGAACGAGGGTGGCTGTGAGATCACGTCTTGTTTTGAGGCAGAAGCACGCGGATTATTCTATTGTTTTATCTCGTGGCTCTGTATGATCCCGTGTGGCTCTCACCAGGTAACAGCCCATGCCAATTTTAGCGCTGGGACAGTTGATCTAAAGCAGTTTAACGCTAATCGCGTTAGTCAGGTGAATGGAGGGGATTTTCAAACCCAATGCCCCCCACGAGAATGCACAACTTGACTGGCCAGTCTACTTCAAATTAGACGACTACGGGCAAAGATTTGGCCATTTGGCACTAGATTATTGGCAAATAGCTTGTTAGGAAGGGAATAATTATATAAGCAACAGCATAATATCATATTGTTGTGCATCATTTGGAGTTTGTTGGTCCACTTGGATGTTTGAAGTCTCCAGTTTGTTTCTCACCCCATTGCGCCAATATAGACAGACAGACAGACAGA
>NW_015505473.1:1581128-1617337 GCF_001515645.1 Sinocyclocheilus grahami
ATTGGACAACTGGAGTTATTTTTTTGTACATTTAACATTTACTGTGTTCTTTTTACTGAAAAGTAACAAAAGATATTAATAGCTAAAATAGGTTATAATTTCATGACATATACAGTTAGGAACTAAAATGATGCAGTCAGCAAAATGCTTGAAACATCAAACAACATGTTTTTACAGTAAAGTTCTGACAACCACAGCTGTGTTTTTTTTTTTTACCATAATTGTATAGATAAACATTATAGATAGATAGACAGACAGACACAGATAGATAGATAGATAGATAGATAGATAGATAGATAGATAGATAGATAGACAGATGCAAGGCAGAAAGAATGGTGAGTCTGATCATTAGTTTCAGCCCGTAACGCTCTCCATGGTGCTGAAAACAGCTCCACACTGTCTATGAATGTGGAGAACTCTATCCCATACAGGGTCATTAGCTCGACTCCCACCTGTCTCACTGTTTTATTTATCCCATGTACTGGATGTATTTTGCTTTGGCATATCATGTGTAACATGTTAGAGCAAAACAATTCAGATGTTACAGTCCCAAGTCACTACCTAACTACAAAAGCATGTCATTCCTAATCCTAATATATATATATTAAACAAATCACGTTTTTTGGAAATATTGTTCAAGTTCATAATCAGCCTATCAGTTTTTCCTGTGTCCCCAATGCCACTTTCTTGTTAGTCTTGTAAAATCCCTTTAACTAACAAAAGCAATGACATCATCCTTCAGGAAGTGACATAGTTGGTTTATCTCATTCAAAAACATTCCAATCGTTTTATTAAAATAATATATATTTTTTAAATATGTTTAAATTAAACACTAAATCAAAGTCAACACCATGTAAATAAATAAAGAAACACCTTAATATTTCTTAATAAATTGCCAGTTTCTCATGTTAGGAGGAGACTTGGCAAAAATGGCGACATCTGTTCAGTAGTGAAATTGGGTTCCATTGTGCTACTTTGTGCAAATAATCAAGCTATAATTAATTAACATTAAGTGCTTGAGCAAGTCCAAAAGCTAATTTCTCAAGTAAAAGGCTGGTGTACCTTAGAAGTATGTACTTACAACACAAACATATCCATTATTTTTGTAGCTACGGAGGTCAGCCAATACTGCAACATATGAATGACTCATTATGTCTGCTGGAAGTCCATTTCTACTGTTAATATAGATGTTTTTATGCGATGCGACTCTCAATGCACTTATTATCCCCCACACCACCCCACACATCCCTCTCGCTCAAGAGCACAATGGGGATAGTTCATGGATTAAATCCTACAACCTTTCAGGTCTTTAACCACTAGGCTACGCCACCCCTGAAACAGATCAGAACAGTTTGTGTAAAGCCCTCCAACATCAGAGCAGGGATGAGAGAAGGTGAGATGGGATTAGATGTTCAACACACACTGAACGAGATTAACATCGCTTTGAACCCTGTGATGTAACATGATTGACCTTTCTGCCATAACGTACAAAGGACGTGACTGCTTAACAATCACATACTGTACGATATATACAACTTATTAAGGAGGTCATTTTGAGAATCCAGTAATCAAAGCTGAAGTGTGTACATTTTCTGATGCCAGAATACAGATGGCAATATGCAGAGGAAAATTATAAATTTTCCTTTAAAAAAAAAGTCTTAAAAAAATTGTATCTGTGGCACTTTCAAAACATTGAAATAATTGGGCATCTCAACTCAGCAACACTATTTCAACCAATGGAGTGATTTGGGGGGGCGACACTATCTGTTTGCCTGACCAATGGCAGACAGGGGGAGTGTTCTGGAAACTTGTTTAAAAAGAAAATTACAGACTTCAGGTATAAATACATTTTTAAATGGTTGACATTTCTGTATTTAAAAAAAAGTTATTTAAAAAAAACGGCCATAATTCATGAGGAGTGTTATTAATGTATTATTAAAAGTTATTTTTGTTAATTGAAATTTAAGTATTAGACGAAAAAACTTTAAGTGAAAATTAGAAATGGTGCCTTGGCAACTAACCGAAAAAAAAAATAAGTTGAAGTATTATAATTACGAAAACAAAAAATGTAAATAAAGCAAAACATAAATAATTAAAAACAAATAACAATGAAGTACATAAAATGACTAAAACTAAAACTTACATGAAAACTTCAATTTAAAAAATGTTCACAAAAATTAGAAATGTCCCCTTGGAAACTGAAATAAAAAGTTAAAGTTGAAGTACTTTCAACTTTATGAAAAAAAATAAGCAAAACAAATCATAAACTACAAACCAGATTCCAAAAAAGTTGGGACACTGTACAAATTGTGAATAAAAACAGAATGCAATGATGTGGAAGTTTCAAATTTCAATATTTTATTCAGAATACAACATAGATGACATATCAAATGTTTAAACTGAGAAAATGTATCATTTTAAGGGAAAAATAAGTTGATTTTAAATTTCATGGCATCAACACATCTCAAAAAAGTTGGGACAAGGCCATGTTTACCACTGTGTGGCATCCCCTCTTCTTTTTATAACAGTCTGCAAACGTCTGGGGACTGAGGAGACAAGTTGCTCAAGTTTAAGAATAGGAATGTTGTCCCATTCTTGTCTAATACAGGCTTCTAGTTGCTCAAATGTCTTAGGTCTTCTTTGTCGCATTTTCCTCTTTATGATGCGCCAAATGTTTTCTACGGGTGAAAGATCTGGACTGCAGGCTGGCCATTTCAGTACCCGGATCCTCCTTCTACGCAGCCATGATGTTGTAATTGATGCAGTATGTGGTCTGGCATTGTCATGTTGGAAAATGCAAGGTCTTCCCTGAAAGAGACGACGTCTGGATGGGAGCATATGTTGTTCTAGAACTTGGATATACCTTTCAGCATTGATGGTGCCTTTCCAGATGTGTAAGCTGCCCATGCCACACGCACTCATGCAACCCCATACCATCAGAGATGCAGGCTTCTGAACGGAGCGCTGATAACAACTTGGGTTGTCCTTGTCCTCTATAGTCCGGATGACATGGCGTCCCAGTTTTCCAAAAAGAACTTCAAATTTTGATTCGTCTGACCACAGAACAGTTTTCCACTTTGCCACAGTCCATTTTAAATGAGCCTTGGCCCAGAGAAAACGCCTGCGCTTCTGGATCATGTTTAGATATGGCTTCTTTTTTGACCTATAGAGTTTTAGCCGGCAACGGCGAATGGCACGGTGGATTGTGTTCACCGACAATGTTTTCTGGAAGTATTCCTGAGCCCATGTTGTGATTTCCATTACAGTAGCATTCCTGTATGTGATGCAGTGCCGTCTAAGGGCCCGAAGATCACGGGCATCCAGTATGGTTTTCCGGCCTTGACCCTTACGCACAGAGATTGTTCCAGATTCTCTGAATCTTTGGATGATATTATGCACTGTAGATGATGATAACTTCAAACTCTTTGCAATTTTTCTCTGAGAAACTCCTTTCTGATATTGCTCCACTATTTTTCGCCGCAGCATTGGGGGAATTGGTGATCCTCTGCCCATCTTGACTTCTGAGAGACACTGCCACGCTGAGAGGCTCTTTTTATACCCAATTGACATAATAAGTTGCAAATTGGTCCTCCAGCTGTTCCTTATATGTACATTTAACTTTTCCGGCCTCTTATTGCTACCTGTCCCAACTTTTTTGGAATGTGTAGCTCTCATGAAATCAAAAATGAGCCAATATCTGGCATGACATTTCAAAATGTCTCACTTTCAACATTTGATATGTTATCTATATTCTATTGGGAATAAAATATAAGTTTATGAGATTTGTAAATTATTCCATTCCATTTTTACTCACAATTTGTACAGTGTCCCAACTTTTTTGGAATTGGGTTTGTAAATAAAAATCTCAAAGCATGTAACAATACGACTAAAACTTAAACAAAAAAAAACAAATGAAAGTTAGAAATGTCTTAAAAAAAGTTTCTAAAATTACTTAAATGTAAATAAAAATAAAGCAAACAAAAACTAATAAAAATCCCAAAAGCATGTAAAAATTTGACTAAAACAAACTAAAATTTACATGAAAACAAACTTAAAAAACAAATGAAAATTAGAAATGTTGCCTTGGAAACTAACTCAAATCAAATAAGTTTAAGTACTAAAATTAAACACAAAATATAAATAAAAATTAAGCAAAACAGTAATAATTGAAACAAAAATGAATACAGTATTGTTACTAAAATAACACTCTTTATGAACAGCCCAAAGGCATCGTCTTTTTTTAAATAAATTAATTCGGTGCTAGCTACTCCATGCTTCAATTCTGCAGGTGGTAAACACGATATCGACAGCACTTTGATCGCACTTGCCAAATAGGCTTTACATCAAAGAGAGAACCATAAAAGGAGAAAACAGGTGAGAAAGAGAAAACAGAAGATATGAAGGGGGAGACAGTGGACAGAAAGAAAAATAGAGTGAATAGGAGGATGACAGTCATTATTGCTTCTAATGGCCGAAAGCCTGAACCGTGTGATACTGGCTACACTTGGCAGGCTTCGGTATCATCTGCTCATTTACAATGGCTTTTCTTTCTCAGCCACACAGGGAACTGCTCTTTTGTTTCTAAGCTTTTTCCAGTTAATTTTGTGAAATTTGCTCATTTTCTTCCAATAACATCCCAGCTGTGAACCGAAAATCTTGGAACCAGCGACACCACATGAGTGACAACAGCATTCACGTGCTGTTTTGGTTCTGATGCATTAGGAAACTCAATATCTCAATGTGGTTCTTTAAAGATTAATAGGAGGTTAGTAAGACTTATTATTCATTGTTTTCAGAAAGGGCTCATGCTTGACTTGATGTGGCCTGAGGTCTTTTGTCATCGGCTTTTGTCACGCGTGACTCAGTCGTATGTTTCTTTTATCAGGCCTCAATATTGCATGTCATCTGTCTCTTGCTTTCCCTGTTTGTCCAGCCTATTGCTGTGGTCACAATTCTTCATCGGGGAAAGGAAAATCTATTGAAGGTCTTCAGACGTGACTGACGTCACCTTTCCAGAATTTCTTCACCGTTTCGAGTTACTTTGTGTGTGTTTTTTCTTTTTCTTTTTTAGTGGCAGGATTTATCAGGTAACGGATGAGCTCGGGTCAAATCTCTGGCTTATAAATTAATCACGCACGTTGTGGAAAAGCAGGATTTGTATGTGAGCAGATTCCTTCTCCCTATCAAACGGCCTCTGATTTCTAAACCCAGATTAACCTCTATTTTTAGGGGCATGCAAGTTTGTCTTGCATTATTGATGCTTTTTGCTGTTGCTTTTTGGAGGCTTGTTTCAAAGACATGTCCCAAAGTCTAATGAAGGTCTTTGTGAGTGCGTGTCTCACCCTTTCCAAATGAATGCCCCTTGGTACTCTTTAAATAGCCTAAGTCTGTTTTTTTTTTCTCAGATACAATGCTGAAGAACACCCAATTTATGAATGAGAGCTCTGCAAACAGGCCACAGCAAGTTTTATGTCCACCAAAAAAAAAAAAAAAAAAATCAATCAATCAATCTATCATGTTGCATAAAAAATAAGACTACAGAGAACTTATTATATATATCTTTTATATATAAAACATTATTATTTTATAATCTTTTATTTTTTATATAATATATAACCAATAATTGGAATAAATAAAAACGTTTAACATTTTGTAAAGTTTCTTAAAGGGATAGTTCACCCAAAATTTTTTATTCTGCTGTTCCAAACCTGTATGAGTTTCTTTAGTTTCTTTTATTTATTTTTTATTAACAGTTGGTGACAGCCATTGACTTCCATCATATGAGAAAAATACTGTGGAAGTCAATGGCTACCAGCAACTGTTTGATTACCAACATTCTTCAAAATATCTTCTTTTGTGTTCAAAAAGAAAGAAACTCATACAGGTTTGGCAAAACTTGAGGAAATGATAACAGAATTGACATTTTTTTGCGTGAACCATCTCTTTAAGAACCTCTGAAACGTTAAAATTTTTTATTTATTCCAATTTTTGGTTCTAAGGCGGGTAAATGATAACAGATTTTAAATTTTTAGTTGAACTGTCCCTTTAAGCTCATCAAAGCTGCTATATATATGTATATATATAATAAGTATTATGACCGGAGTAGCAGTGTTCCAAATTCATTTGAGTTGGATCTTTTCAGTGACTCATAAAATTCATAAGTTCATAAAATCAGTTTGAATGATTAGTTCACAATCCAGTTCATAAATTCAACTCACTGATTCGGTTTTTGAGTTAACAGCTCACATTTCGGAAGATGATCAATCAGAACGTTTACATGGACAACAATACTCTGATTTTAATACGATTAAGACAATACTCTGATTAAGAATCTACCATGTAAATAGAGATTTTTGATTACCTTAATCCGGCTAAAGTCATAATCGAAGTAAACACTAGTCGAATTAAGACATGTGGAGTATTCCTATTTTAGTCGCATTACTGAAGTGCAGTAAAGACATGTAAACCCCTTAATCACATTATTACCGTCGTGTAGAATTTTGCGACAGGATAGACACACGGCAGTGTTCAACCGTTTGACGGCAAATAAAAGAATGGCTTCAACAACACCGTCATCTGTTTGCATGTATAGCATGACAAATAACTAACTGCACTTGAAGCTTTCAGTAAATTAAAAATGAAACACCCAAAACTGTATATGGCATCATAACTAAGACGAACTATGTGTTTACACGTGCAACTCCAGAGGGGACGTCGGATGGCGTCGTGTGCTGACGTAATGACGTGTGCCATTAATCAAACTATGTACTATAACATGTAAAACGGGAACATACAGTAAAAGGAATATTCTAAAATCAACTCATGTAAACACCTTAATCATAATATTGTCTTATTTAGAATAAGGTAAATAATTAGATTACTGATGTCCATGTAAACATAGTCAGTGAGAAACAACTTTACGTTTACATTTCTCACACAGCTATCGAGGGACTTCAAAACTCATGATTCTTTTTATTTTGACAGCCTGATTCACTTTTATTATATGAAATGGTCATTTTCATTTTTATGTACATTATTGCTTTAAAGAACCCAATTCCACACTGAAATGAAGTTGAAGCTGCTGTAGAGAGACAGAAAAGCGCATTCGAGCACATACAACCATTGTGCCGGGGTCACATCTTCTATGCTTGTCTTTAGCATTCACCAGTAGGACAGATGGTCATCACATGGCAACCATCCCACCTCTGACAATACAGCTTGTCTGTCATTCGGTAGTCAAGGCTACAGTTACAAAAGCAAAACGGCTTGTCAAACCTCTCTCAATACGAGTACTCGATATACCTCCACACTCGATTATACTGCAACCAACAGCAGAAGCAATATCAAATAATGAATTCTTTCAACTTTTTAGAGCTCCCAAATAAAAATAACCAAGGTGGATATTATTAACCAAAGATGCCTGTTTGGTCCGAAGCACAGACAATTATTTGATACAGGATCGGTGGATATTTATAAAGCAAGGCCGAGAGCTTTTCTCATTCGCTCAGATCCATTACAGCCAAGTGCATCGGCCTCATCGGAGGCACCAGCCAGGGGTTTTTAGCATGAGATAGGATTCTTGAAAGCATCTATTTTAGTTCATGGATGTATGCCGTTATCAGCGGCCAGGACATTTTGTGTGGTTCTCTAGGCCAGTCCGGCGCCCGTCAAAATACGTCTGGCTTTGGTTTTTACAAGACACAGAGGCTACATTAATGCAATTACAGCATGTGCATGTGTGTATATACAGTACACTGACCTCTGAACATTTCAGCGTTGCAAAAAAATCTCTTCTATTGTTTGAGAGCGTTCAGAGAGCTGACACATGTCTGCTCACGGCAGACATAAAAACTGGCTATTTTTCACTTTGTGCCGAGGAAGATTTCTTCACATTAGGTGGCATGAGTAATACCACCAACGTAGCAGTGTTCGCTAATTACTTCACTTGTGTTTGGTTTGGCTTGTTGTCAAACATTAGATTCGCACTTGCGAAACGACAATAGTCGTTAACAACAAGTCTTTAACCTGTGCTAAACAGATGTAGAGAAGCAAAACATTAATTTATGACTGAACATTTTATATGTGTTGCAGAGTTTGTAGCCATTTCAGGGACATGTCCGGTCTGCCAAGGTAGACACGGACTGACGTTTCGTTATTTATCAGAAGCATCTTCTTGACCAGTGGATATCAAAACAGCCCACAGGTGATCCTGCTGTCAGAAATGATTTTGACAGCTTTATCAGTAAGAGTAAATTAGCATCAAAGATGATGATCAATTAAATTTCAAAAATAATATACATAACTAAAAATAAATGAATAACTATAAAAACAAACAAACAGTGATATCTTGAGGATTAAGCATACAAAGTCATTTTCCTTTTTTTCCCTCAGATTTGGAATTAATTAAATAAGCAGTCAGTCCAAATACTGCCGTTTTGTCCTTCAATTCTTCGCATGTCTGCTTAACACTGGGTGTCTTGTTACGTAACACTGAAGGTTTGAAATCATAATGCGATTCTTCTCGCTGTACGAGCTGTGTGCTGCATCTTCTGCCAAGCAACTGAAAATCTCTCACGAGTTCAGTGCTCTGGTGAAGAGAGAGAATGAAGGACATACTGAGACTGCAGTGCAGAGTATCACAAACTACAGCTGATAATAATTTTGTGAGCTTTTCAAAATGTCACTAACATTTTACATTATGATTATATAACATCAGCTGAGCAATGATATGTGGTGTAATGGTTTACTGTAGGCTGACAAACAAAATGTTGCTCTAGCGGTCCAGTGATACATGCTCATAATTAATAATGCTGATATTTTTATAATTTAGATGTCTATACACTACCGTTCAACAGTTTGGGGTCGATAAGACTTTTCAAATGTTTTTGGAAGCTGCATTTATTTGACCAAAAAACAGTAAAAACAGTAATATTGTTATAGAACCATTTTCTATTTTAATTTAATTTAAAATGCAATTTATTCATGTGATGCAAAGCTGAATTTTTCGCATCATTACTACAGTTGTCAGTGTCACATGATCCTTCAGAAATCATTCTAATGTCCTGATTTGTTGCTCGAGAAACATTTCTTATCATAATCAATATTCAAAATAGTGCTACTTAATATTTTTGTGGAAACGGTGATTATTTATTTTTCAGATTCTTTGCTCAATGGATAGTTCAAAGGCATTGATTTGAAATAGAAATGTTTATTTATGAGGTTTAGCAACTGACATAATTTGTGTTTTATCCACTATCCAATGAGCTGTTTGAGGACTTTTGGAACACAAAGGATAGTTAATACTTCTATTAGCTTGCTAGATTGTAAGCAATACACATTAATAAAGTGCACACTGTGTAATTGCTGGGACAAGCAGGCCGCTAGTGGTACTGCATCAACAAACACCTTCAAACGGCTGCCGCGATTCCATTCACCCCTATGGTGGCTCCATTCACATGTTTTCCAAACACAAGCTAATTCCCGAGGGTTCAAGTGCTGCTGCCTCAGCAATTACAGCCTGTACCTTTAATTAGCTTTCTGCGTATTGTACAAGCAAAGCAAAGCAGAATGTCGCACACAGATGCTTGTAAACATACAACTCTCACATAAGAGAGGGAAACCTTCTCATGTTACAAACGCCCTCTTGCCTTTTCGGTCCTGTGGCTCTTTGCCTCCTCATCCAGAGAGCAAAGCGCGAGCCATGCTGCGCTGTCACAGGGCGGCAATCCAGCAGGAAGTGTTGGCGGTGATATCAAAAGCGACAGGAAAATGAGCTGTAGTGCATCATGTGCAGACTGCAGGCGCGAGCTGTACTGATCACTAAAGGAAGTCTGTTAGACAGGACCCAGAGAAACATCACAAATATCTGAGGGCCGTCGTAATGAGGGCATTCCAGCAGAAAAGAGCAGGAATTTAATCTTGCCAGTCCTGCTACATCATCTTCATGCTGAACAGGGATAGCATTTTCCTGCTATCGGGAATAGAGTCAGGATAGGAAGGAATGTGAAGGTGCTTTTGAAGTGGTTGTAAAGTCAATTTATAGGTAAATCTTTCATAGATAAGGTAATCGAAATGGTTAAGCCATATAAGTTTGATCAGAAATACACTCAAAAGACCAAATGTTGTGTTGTGGATGCTGAACTTCAGAATGGGATGCTGTTGTATCCAAACCAGGAAATTCATGCTGGTTTTTCATTTGTAATTTTGCTGGGAGAAAAACGGTTTTGCCTTCAAGTGGTCCCACTTTAACACGTCACTTTCTGTCTCCCCTGCAGGTTCTACTGGGACTTGATAATGCTCATCATGATGATGGGGAATCTAATTATCATTCCTGTGGGAATTACCTTCTTTTCCGAGCAAACCACCACCAGCTGGCTCATCTTCAACGTGGCCTCGGACACCATCTTCCTGGTGGACCTGGTCATGAACTTCCGAACGGGAATTGTGAACGAGGAGAGCTCAGAGATCATCCTGGACCCAAAGGTCATTAAGATGAACTACCTGAAGAGTTGGTTCGTGGTAGACTTCCTGTCCTCCATCCCGGTGGATTATATCTTTCTAATAGTGGAGAAAGGCTTCGATTCGGAGGTCTACAAGACGGCCCGAGCGCTGCGTATCGTACGCTTCACCAAAATCCTCAGCTTGCTCCGTCTTCTCAGGCTTTCACGCCTCATCAGATACATCCACCAGTGGGAGGAGGTGAGGGGACAGCGTGTGTATGAGTGTGTGAGTGAACGAGCTATGACGCAGATGGCCTTTAGTAACATGTCTTGGATTTGCTAGCTTCCAATATGAACAAGAAGAGATGTTAGTTGACGTTGTGCGCGTTTAGGTGTGTGTGCATGTGTTTGACGCAATCAACCCAAGGTTCTTTGATCTCAGGTGTTGTTCTGCAGCACGCACCCCCCTCCGAGACCTCTGACGCACACTCTTTAGAGGTGGAGATACTTATTTGGGGGTTAAGATAAGCATATCTGCCACTTAGCCCTCGGCGACACCTCAAGAGCCGCATTGGGGAGCGAGAGCTGGAAGAGGAACTGACCTCTTCAACGCTGCGAGAGCAGTTGAGCAAAACTATTAAATGCCTCGGCATTCATGCTAGAGCACTTCACTCCCACCTCTGTCTGAGACACCCTAAGCTAAAATACAAAGCATTAATCTTCACATGACGCATATGGTTTGCAAGCCCTCCCCAACTGGCTGGTTTCACAAGAGCATTGTTGCACTTTAAGGTCACTTTAATCAGAAAAGCCCTGCATGTTTCTGCTTCTCACCTGCTATTATCCCTAGCAAAGTTAACCCAACTCAGACAACCTTTTCTCGCCGTGCTTGATAAAAAAAAGATATGGTTCGCTGATCTATCCAAGGTAAAAATGCAACATCAGTGGTGCCGAGGAGGTTTGAAAGCTGGAGAAGTAATTCGAGATCGCTCTTTGTTTTGGTGCCCTGCAGGTTATTAAACTCTTAAAGCCAGTTCGTCTTCCTCTTCAGCTGGCAGACACCCAAGTCTGGACCGGTAGAGAGCAGAGTCGACGCTTTCTGATCTTACCTAATTGAAATACAGATGTACCTCTCAGGAAGAGTAAAACAAACTGACAGTAATCACGGCTGATTCATTACTATTGTTTTCTGCTGCAATCTACCATTGGATTAGTTAAGACAGGGACTCCATTAACATTTTTCTTTACGCTTGTGCAGAGAGAAAACAAAGACATTGCCAAAAACACCTAGTGCTAAAAACGCAGCCCAGAATTCACCATCATGATGCTAAGGTGTTGTGTGTGATTTCCAAACTGTTGCTATGTGGTTTCTAGCATGATTTGGGTGGTTACTTAATAGTCCGATTTAAAATAGCCCACTGAAGTCAATGTAAATCTAGGTGATTTCCTACGCAGTCACATTGTAAAAACATGACATTGGCGACATTTCTGCAAAATTATTATACGTTGATTCTTGCATGTTTTTTCAACACTTTCAAAGCGCAATGTCCACATTGTCCAGTGGGACTAAAAGCATTCATTTTTTTCCGAAATATATTAACTTGAATCTGGCAACATTTTATTACATTGCCTGCACATACAGTGGTAGTTTGGAAATGAAATATCCAGTGAGAGACGCTAAAAGGTTAAAGGGTTAGTTCACCCAAAAATGAAAATTAGCCCATAAATTACTCACCCTCAAGTCATCCTAGGTGTATATGACTTTCTTCTTTTAGATGAATCCAATCGGAGGTATATTAAAAATTGTCTTTGATCTTTCGAGCTGTTTCATGGCACTCAGCGGGTGTTGCATGCATCAGTCCAAAAGAAGTTAAATAAAAAGTGCCCATCCATAAAAAAAGTGTCTTACACGGCTCCGGGGGTGAACAAAGGCCTCCTGTAGCGAATCAATGCATTTTTGTAAGAAAAATATCCATATTCAAAACGTAATAACCACTTTAATGTAGCTTGCGCTCACTGTTGTACACGGAAGCAGTTCCGGGTGGATGACGTATGAGGTCGGCTTTGCGCATGCACCGCTCAGAAGTGATGCACGCGGAAGCGAAGGGGAGCGATCAAAACAAAACAAAGGTCACTTATTAGAAGTACAAAATGAGGATTTGTAAAGAAGAATGTCGGAGGATTTCGATATAAGCCAAGAGGAAACTTTGCTTCCTTTGCTCCTGTTAACAAACATTGGTTTTCACGAGACTCACCAGCGCATGCGCAGCGCTGACCTCATACCTCATCCGCTCGGAACTGCTTCCATGTACAACTGTTGGCACAAGCTACATTAAAGTGATTATTACGTTTTGAATATGGATATTTTTCTTACAAAAATGCATCGATTCACTACAGAAGGCCTTTGTTCACCCCTGGAGCCGTGTGAGGCACTTTTTTTTTGTTTTATGGATGGGCGCTTTTTATTTAACTTCTTTTGGACTGATGCATGTAACACCCGCTGAGTGCCATGGAACAGCTTGAAAGATCAAAGACCATTTTTAATATAACTCCGAGTGGATTCGTCTGAAAGAAGAAAGTGTCGCGACTTGCTTCACAGGACTCGGGAGCTTTACTAACACTGTAATACTAGGTGAACTAACAAGCAAGTTTACCACAAAAGCCTTACATATGGAGCTAGTGATGTGACGCCACTGTCAAAATGTGTTCGTTTACAAATCATGCACCATGGTAACAGTTTTGAGGTGTCAACATAGTATTGTGCAAGGAACCGTGCAAAACATGTCTTTATTAATCAAAAATCTCACTGTAATTCTAATCATAATACAACCTAGGCTACTTAAAAACATGCCTCTACCTCCATTTAAAAATAAATTAATCTAAATGTAGATAGAGGCATGTCTAAATGCTAATGGTTTGGGGCGAGAAACATGCAAAAGCTTAGGGTTAAGTGTGTGTTTGAACCTTTAACCCTAAAAATGACCTAATTATGACCAAATAATGCAGTAAAAGGAATAAATGTTGATGATGTTTTAAAGCCACTAGTATTCATTTCAGTTGTAAAATTCTGCCAATTCCATGTATAGGTCCATTTTCTTTTGTTTTTAAATGTAGGTAGAGGCATGTTTTTCTTAGTAGCCCAGGTTGTATTTTTATGTCTTTTTTAATATCTACCATGCAAAATGATAAGTCAGATGGCTTAGAATATTAATAGCACATCTCTTCTCAAAAAGCCATGAGGTGTCATTCACATCTAAATGCTAATGTTTTGGGGCGAGAAACATGAAAAATGTAGGGTTAAGTTTGTGTTTGAACCTTTAACCCTAAATATGACCTAACAATGACCAAATAATGCAGTAAAATGTACATTTTAAAGTAGTAATCCAGAACCACAGGCTAAAACGGGCCAGAAGCTTTACTAAGCACTTATTTACGGTATCCCCGGAAGCATCCGCATTATACACACCATTTACCCTCTCTCATGCTGCACTGATGCATTCTGGGAACTCACTGTCAGCCCTATCTCTCCCTGTCTTCCTTTCTGACCTCTCATTGCCATGCTGATTCTTTATTGCAAAGCAATATATATAAAAAAAACAAGGTGCTACTTGCATATTTATATCTATACATATTGCATGATAAATGCATTACTGCATATTTCCACACTGTGTTTGTGTTTATTCCCGACCTCGGGTTGTGCTCCTGGCACATGCTGTGATTCCAGGGTTCGCTATCTCTGTCCAAATCCTGCCGTGAGCAGGTCTGTGTGCTATATACCGCAGTGTGTACGCCTCTGTGGATTAACCGCCATGTTGAATGAAGTCACGGTACCCTGATCCGCTCAAACACAGCTGTGGCGTGAGTTAGCGCGTGGATCACGATGCCGCAGTGTGATATGGTGCAGAGTCTAAATGGGCTTTAATTAAACCTGGAGTGTGAATCAAGAGGTCGACGCAGAGCAGACGTTATGTTCGGTAGAGCTCGAAGGGTTTACAGAAAATGTGGTTATATTGGGTTGCTCATGCACATGCAATCTCGCATTTGTTTCTTATACATATGCTGTATGCACATGCATATCTCTTTCCTTTCTCCATATCTCGGACTAATTTCCTTACCTACTCCTTCTTCTTTGCATTATCTAGAATTGCTTCTTTTTGTTTTCACTTAACCCCTCGTTCTCTCTCTGTTTCTCCTGATGAGACACCTAAATCGAGGGGGAGGGGAGGTGGAATAGTGCACACAATATGCTACAAAGAAGGTTTTCTATATTATTTTTGTGTAAATGGTTTGTAAATCTATTAATGTTTGCATTGAACTGAATGTGGCCATTTACATAACAATGGTTTCACGTACAATTCATTCTGCTCGTGTTTCATGAATTAGGTCTATTGACCAGAATTTCTTGCATTCCTTGCTATAATTATTCAGCACTGCAGAACTGTGTTCACAAGGATCTTTCTGTTTTGATTTATAATAGTGATAGATAGACCAATATGTCACATCAGATCTTTTAAATTCTTATTTTTGTAAAAACATTACAGTTTAAAGGTTTGGAGTTAGTAAGATTTTTTTAAATGTTGTCTCTTATGCTCACCAAGGCTGCATTTATTTGATCATTTGATCAGTAAAATAGTGAAATATTATTACAATTCAAAATAACAGTTTTCTATATGAATATACTTTAAAATGTAATTTATTCCTGTGATGCAAAGCGAAATTTTCAGCATCATTACTCCAGTCTTCAGTGTCACATGATCCTTCAGAAATCATTCTAATATTCTGATCTGCTGCTCAAGACACTTTTCTTATTATTATCACTGTTAAAAACAGTTGTGCTACTTAATATTTTAGTAAATACATTCTTTAAAGAAACAAAGATTAAAAGAACAGCATTTATTTAAAGTATAAATCTGTTGTAACATTTTCAAATGTCTTTACTGTGATTTAAAATCACTTTATTGTGTCCTTGCTAAATACAAGCTTTAATTTCTTAATATTACTGACCTCAAACTGTTGAATGGTAGTGTATTATAATGGCATTGTTTTAATACAACAGTTACATAAACAAGAAGTAGTGGCTGAAACTAATTCACAACCATTAGGAATCTCCTCAAAGGCTATCAGCTGACACGGGTAATGCAACCACTGAGACAAAATGACATGTTATAGAAGCTCCTCTTTTCTCTTCAAGGGGATCATCATTCTTGCTTTATATTCTGTCTCTGAAATGCTCTTAAAAGCTTATCTTATGCTATTTGGATTGGGACAGAGAGGAACAAGCATGCATGGGTGGTACAGTATATTAAAAGGAAAGAATGGAAAGAAAAGAGGTAAGGGAGAAAAAACAGGAGGGATTGGACATTCAGTTTGATTTTGGAAAAATAAACAGACGAGGGTGGGGGAACAAGTGAGCGCTCGAATCCCCAAGTCAATGAGGGTCACATCTGTCCATTTGCTCTCACACCAGCGTTTTGTCTGCTCTGGAGGCCTGATGGTGTGTGTATGTGTGTAGAACCCACAACAAAACACAGCTGTTCCCTCTCATTGCCCAGCACAGGTAACTTCACCATCTAAACCACATATAGTGGGTACGGAAAGTATTCAGACCCCCTTAAATTTTTCACTCTTTGTTATATTGCAGCCATTTGCTAAAATCATTTAAGTTAATTTTTTTCCCTCATTAATGTACACACAGCACCCCATATTGACAGAAAAACACAGAATTGTTGACATTTTTGCAGATTTATTAAAAAAGAAAAACTGAAATATCACATGGTCCTAAGTATTCAGACCCTTTGCTCAGTATTTAGTAGAAGCACCAATGTACACCTGTTATAATCTTATACTTTAATTTAATTTAAGCAATCCAAATTCATATAAAAATGTCTTAACTATTGGCAGCAGAAACAAAAACTAGAAGGAATATTGTTAATACGCAATTATTAACATCCATACTTCATCCATATTCAGATTTCAACACAAATCTCCCTCCCCAAACTAAGTTATGATATCACATCCATATGCACATTAACATTCGCCTTGCAATATTTGCATATCAATGCATATTCAGTATTTACATGCTTGGTCTGTCCTGATAAACGACAGTGTTAAGTATGCCAGTATACAGAGGTTTGCCAAGCATAACAGAGCTATTAACATATAGAAGTCTCAAAGATACAGTAGAAAAAAACAGCCTGTGGAAAGAGGGTGAAAATTGAATGTGTAAAGAAAAATGACAACCGTTTTGGTGTCAGATATCTTAAATACCATTGTGAGAGGACTTCAAAATAAAAAGTGCAGAATAGGCCAGAAATAGCTGAAATGATCAAACCTTAATTTCTTTAAATGGGGGTTGCATTTTAACCACATCATGCATCCGAACCAAGCAGGTCACAGAAGATCATGAACAACAGTCAGATGATGCTGTCTCTTTAAGCATGTCTCAACCTGGGAGGAATTTAAGCAGAATGATTCATCAGTGAGCTGGTAAATTGATCTAAAAGGGGCAAGTCAGACCCACGTACTGAGCTCACTTAGGGAAGAAGGAGCACCGTAGGGGGGCAGAGAGGTACTTAATGACGACAGTGTTAGTAAACTGGTCTGGAGACGAGTCATCCGACAAGGCCCAATTTCACCTGCAGGTTTTTTTTTAGGACAGTGAGGATCCTTAGGGTCCTTGTGCAGGTTTCGAAATGGACTGTGCCCTTGAAGAAAGAAAAAAATCTGAAATTAAGGAATCAATTATCAGTTTATTCATTTAAAGGGGTCATATGATGCTTTTTTTAAAGATCATTATTTTGTGTATTTGGTGTAACAGAATATGTTGACATGCTTTAATGTTCAAAACACATTATTTTTAAAATACTGTACATTACTGTAGGTCCTCTATGCCCCGCCTCTCTCAAACGCTTCGTTTTCTACAAAGTCCCTCCTTCCGACAAGCGCAGTCTGCTCTGATTGGCCAGCTGACCCAGTGCACTTTGATTGGCCGAACACCGCAAGCACTGTCGGAAATGTAACGCCCCTTACCATAATCGCGAGCTTGACACGTGCTTCAGAACGCGGTCACGCAAGGGCGTTCCCAAAGCGACTCGACGCAGCTCGAGTTCCTGAAGGGGAACTTGAAATCGCAGCATATGACCCCTTTAAAATAAAAATGCAAATAAATAAATAATGCTATTTTCAAATAGACATATTTAAATTGTTTAAATGTGTAGTTCAATCAATTAATTAATCAATTAACAATAAATAAATACATGAATTAATAGCTATTTATATGAACAAATAAACAGATATATTTTAAAAGTTTATTTAATTCATTTTTAAAATATTACATTAAAATATTAAATAATTAAAGCATTAAAATAATACATTAATAACTTAATAAATAATGCAATTATTATTTGATTAAAAGAATTACGGCAAATAAATTAAAATATTAACAAATAATATAAGTTATTAATTATAAACAATAATTAATCATTTAATTCTAAGTAAAATAAATACTAACAATAAAAATAATTAAATAACAATTAATAAGAATTATATAATAATTAATATTTTTTAATAATATTATTTAATAATATAATAAATAATAATTAATATGAATTAATAATAAGAAATTAAAATAATACATGATCTAAATAAATAAATATTTGATTGAAAAATTTGTTAGAAATAAAAATAAATAAAATAATAAAATTTTAATTTGTAATGCAACCTATTATTATTAAATTAAAAGTGCATAACTGTAGAAATGACTATTGTTTGTTTATATAAACTGAGAAGCCCTTGAAGATCCCAGAAAATATTTAGTCTCTTTATACAAATGTACGTACTGAATATTCCTTTAATTGTAACTTGATTCATTTTAAAGCATGTTTGTTTGGCGATTGTCTAGGTGCTCAGCACATCAGAAATACACAGTGCATTCAAATGTCACAATCGACGGGTCAATACTGTCCTTTCTACAACAAAAGGTCACCAAATCCCAGAGTAAATGTTGCTCCTGAGAAGCGACTACATCACTTTGGTTGGTTTCAGTCTGACTGTTTTGTCGTTCACCTGTGTGTTTTTCAAAGCACCTGTGTCTGTTTCTGGTGACTCATCCCTTCTCCACAAACGTCCCACCCCTGCATGGCGCACAGGTGTCAGGAGGCAGTGCTAGGTGACGGAGTTAGTGCTAGGTGACGGCAGGTGAGGATATTGCCTGTTTGCCTCCTCTGCGAGATCTTGCATCTGTGCCAAGTAATAGAAACCGTAGCACAAACAGTTCAGTCACACCTTTAAGATGCGAGAGCAGGACGGCTTCTATCAGCATCCGCTCCCTGAAAGCAGAACTCGGCTGAGTCAGCTTGAGCTGGTTATCTTGACAGCAAGAATCCAGTGATTTATGCGCAGTTATTTCCTCAGATTTGGAGGAAACGTATTTACTTATTTATTTGTGTGCTAACATGAGGGCAAATAAAACAGCCTAGAAAACTGCTTTCATATTTTCATATCAACTTTTATGTCTCTTATGCTCACCAAAGCGACATTTATTTGCTCAAAAATACAGTAAAAACAGTAAGATTGTGAAATATTATTACAGTTTAAAATAACGGTTTTCTGTTTTAATATGTTTTAAAATGTAATTTATTCCTGTGATGTAGAAGCTGAATTTTCAGCATCATTACTCCAGTCTTCAATGTAACATGATTCTTCAGAAATCATTCTAATATGCTGATTTGATCAATTATTATTGGTGTTCAAACATTAATAATTGTTCTTATAATGACTGATGAAAACCTATTTTTGTGTGTGTGCTGCCTAACATTTTTGAGGATTCATTTGATTAATAGAAAGTCCAAAGTAGCAGCATTTGTTTGAAATATAAATCTGTAATATGTAATAAATGTAATAGTGTAAATGTCACAAAAAAATACATTAAAAAAACAAAATTTTGAATGGTCATGTATGAAGGTTTTTTATTAAATAATAATAATAATAATAAAACATTTATTAAGTCTTTTAAAATGATTAAATTCAGCATTGCTATTACAGGAATAAATTAATATAGTTAATAAATATATTAGTTAATATATTTATTTTAATGTCTAATAATACATTTCACAATATTATTGTTTCTACTGTATTTTTTTATTTTATGTTTTTACTTTTGACCTGTAGTGAACATTCACAAAGCCTCGAGAAAGTAAGTCTAAAAATGGCACCATTGAGTGGAGGTGAGATTTCAGATATGCAAATCGCAGGTTAAAGTGCCACTCCTAATTGGCTAAAGTATTGTTTCTGTACATGCTCGCTTACACAAGCCTCTTGAGCCACTGAATATCCTCATCACTCTGTGTGTGTGTGTGTGTAAGCTGTCTGTCTTCCTCAGCAGGCTAAAAGCTCTCATCATGCGGCGAGTGTATGTGACTGGCTGTTTGGACACGGCAGGTCTCTTTAGCAGGAAGTCTGTTTGAATGGTTTGGAAGTCCAATGCAGGCCTGAGAATCTAATCAATGCCTGTAGATGAGATTCATTCTCAAAATTAGTATATATTATAGTAACTTGGTATTAGGTAAGGTATGATTGGATTTTGAGTATTATAAGACGTTATATTTATTCATGTTGTACAGACCTCTTGACGTCAGTATCCACTGAATCTAGTGAATCCCGGAAGGAAATGTACAGATCATCTTTGATCTTTAAATCGAAGATTATTAAGCTGCAATAAGAGAGAATCAGAAAATTTTATCAGAAAACTTTGAATCAAGATTTCATGTGTTTGAAAATATTTACATAACGATTTAGTTCATTTTTACAATATATTCCCTTCAGAGTAATGTATTATTCTCTCTTCCATTAAAAAAAGGAAAAAAAAAGGAATGAAGTAACTGTCTTGAAATAATTGTGTGTGTGTGTGTGTGTGTGTGTGTGTGTGTGTATTATAAACATTTTAAATTGCATTTTGTAAAATAACTTAAAAATGCATTTTGGAAATAGTTTTTTATGATTTTGAGAGACATTTCTTCACAGTTTTGATGATACTGACCTGTTGATATATATATATATATTTTTAAATGTGGTAAAATGTGGCAGTGATTCTTCACAATTTTCATACTCACTTGTTTATTTAATAGAATTACCGTCCTATCCAAAATCACAATCACACATGGTTCTCAATAATATAAAAAATATATATAAACATAATTATATTGTATTATATATATTATTATATTACTTATATATTTATTTATAAAAATAATATTACATATACATACACAGATTATCTTGTTAATACATTTTAGCAGTCATTTGGACTCTAAAACCTCTTTGCTTGTAAATATTTTCTTTTCATATTCTGCTAACCTCCATTGCATGTGCAGATCTGTAGTCATACTTTGAGAAGATCAATTCCAAGGGCCAGGTTGTTTTTTGTCCCATTCACTTTTTTCTTTGTTCTTTAAACTCGTGTGTCTTTGCTTAATTCGATTTCTCAAGAGGCTTCCTTTGTCCAGGCATGCTAATGCAATTTCTCCTCTCTTCCTCTCAATTAACAATTAATCTTTGCCCAAAACTGGCCCGCGCTGCACCGTACGGAAGAGCAGGAGGGTAAACAAGGACTAGTCGTTTCGTCGCTCGTTGCCCCATGGGCACCAGCCTCCCATCGCCCCCAAAGGAGAACAGGGGATGCTGGGAAAAACCATAAACGGAAAGCGATGCTGAATCAATCTCTTACCCAAAGCAAATTATTACACTGCTGCTTCATTCTCCAGTGAGTTTAGAGCAACTGGCAGATTAAAGCATTTTTTCGCAAACATGGTTTCACCCTCAGTGTTCGGCGTCTCACGCTCTGTCTCTTTCGGTCTCTTTGCCTGCCTGTCCTGCGTTTTGTGTATGTTTGTGTGCGTATGTATATCTAATAGAGCCTGACACACTGCAATTACACAGATGCTTATGCATCATGGTCTTACACACTGCGGATCAGTGTAGATGTTAATGGACAGCTTAGATGTACAGTAGCATCTGTTCATTGAGTGTTACATATGCAGTGAACCTGATGTGCATTCAATTTTGATGCACATCTGTAATGACTGGAAATACTGTTTTATTTACAATTTTGAAAAATGTATAAAAGTTTTAAGAAAGATTGCTGGAGTACGTTTTACAAGAAAATACCATTTCAGTGTTTGGGTGGGGGGGGGCTAATTGGTTATGTCTTAATGTTGGAAATATTTCTGCTTTAAACTATGAAGACGAGCCAATGGATATCACACAAACAACGTGCAAACTTTGCACAAGATTTATGCCAGTGAATGTCTTAATCTTGGTCAATTCACTATGCAGAAAGTGAAAGTAAAAACAGAATGACAGAGCTTTCGGCATCTGATGCCGCATATTCTCTTAGAGATGACGAGAGCTGAATCTACTTCAACATATGCTGATAACGGTATATATAGCTTACCTGTTTTAATTTATTCCCTTAATATTTCTCTTGTGGCCCATACATAGTGGAAAAAAAATGAGAAGAAACGTATTTCGTGTTAAACAGGTTGTTTTTGAAAGTCGGTACTTGAAATAAAAGCATTTTATTTTATTGATTTTTATTGATGACTGCAGTGTTAATATTTAAATTTTAGGCCTATAATTCATTGTATTATGGACCTGTTTTAAAAGACCTTTTTAAAAACAATTTAATCGAGGAGTAAATAGCCCAATCTTCTGTTATCCTCGCAGCGCGTCAGTTATGTGGTTATTATTGCGGGGGAAATTAATTGTAATCTTAATTTAATAATAAAAGTATTCATAATAATAATAGGCCTAAGAATGTAACAGGCCTACATTAATTGGAAATGCCAAATCCTCTTAATATTGCCAATAATTAATGTTTTTGACAATATTATTTTATTTTATTATTATTACTTTAAGCTCTTTTATTTTCCGAATGTAATAGGATTAGTCCAACGAATCGTTCGGTTTGTAATGCGTACCGAACCGAAAGCATCGTACCGAACGGTTCAATACGAATACGTGGATCGTTACACCCTTACTTAAAAGCAAAACATTTTCTTATAATTAATTTAGTAAGTACATGAATAAACAGAAAAAAATGCTTATTGATTATTAACAGTACTGCAAAACTAGATTTTCAGAAGTCAGAATTTCTTGTGCAAAAGTTTCTTACTGCTCCAAATGAGACTAATATAAAAACTTAATTTCATCAAATAAAAAATAAAATAAAAAACACACACACACACACAAAAGTATTTTTTGCTCATCAAGGCTACATTTATTTAATCAAAAATACAGTAAAAACAGTAATATTGTGAAATATTATTACAATTTAAAATAATATTTTTTTTTATTTGAATATACTTTAAAATATAATTTATTCCAGTGGTGGCAAAGCTGAATTTTCATCAGTCTCCAGTTTTAATCAAGTCTTCAGTGTCACATGACCTTTGAGAAATCATTGTAATTTGCTGATTTATTATCCATGTTGGAAACAGTTGTGCTTCTTAATATTTTATGGAACCTGTGATACTTTTTTCAGGTTTTTTTGAAGCATAAAAAGTGTTTATGCAAAATCTAGTTTTGTATGATCGCTTAAAGTAATAGTACACCTCTCCCCTACAAACTGCATGCTTTGATACACCACTAATGATATTGATAAAAACAAAGAAATAACAACCACAGCAGTCTTTTTTTTCTATGGCATTGGTTAAATCCCCATAAGTGGCAGATGTGGGATCTGATTCAATAATTCATTATCTCCTTGGCAAGAAGGTTGCTGGATTATTTTCACCTGAGGTTTTTATTTCCGTGAAGATGCTCCTATTCTAGATACAATTATTAGAGAATATCCCCTGCTTCATCCCGCACTGCGCCGTTCAGTGTGCCATTGGGGATGGACTTGGACGCTTCCGTTTTTGGAAACTCTACTATTTCTCACCCCACAGCTTTTTAACACAACATGAGATTTGTCTGTTTTCCGTGACATTTAAAGAGCACCAACTGGGGTTCTTTCCTTCGAAAGAACAGGCCGCTGGGGCTTTAGGTCTTTAGTTATACTTCACTACCTTAAAGCACTTACCCACTTGGTAAGAAACATATGGTACGGAAATGCTGAATCACCCAAAAGCCCATTTTTCCAAACGCTGCCCCCTGTTTGCTAAAGCTGAAACTGCAGCAGCAAAAGTTCAGGTGACTGCATTGTTTATGACGAGTGTAGGACACAGTGTGACTAATGCAGACTTGGATTTACAGTCCCAATGGGATAAATTTTGTCTTCATTAAGGCAGATTAATATTACTTAATCAGATTAATTAAAATGAAAAATAAAGCGTTATTCAGCGCTGACATTGAGATTCTTTTAAGCTGTGACTCTGTCAGCAAGCTGTTGATTTACACCGAGCAGCTTTAACGCATGTTGACGTTCCATCTGCAAGACCATTCTGGATAATGAAGGAGGAACATGGACTATTTACGATTGATAATTCCACAGATTAGCCTAATCTGTTTTATTTTCTAGCTGCTGCTGTATATGTGGACCGGTGGGTGAACATGCATGCAAGTTCTGCTGCCACAAACTTGCACACCAGGGAACCGTGTGAAACGAGGACACAACCTAGAAATTACTCCTCCAAGACAATTTTTGACATTTTGGCACCGTCATTGAATGCTGAGTTTGTACAAGTAAAGATCATGGCTTAGTCAACCTGAAGGAATATTTGCAACCTATTTTACTTCTATAATGTGATGTACATTACCGTTCAAAAGTTCAATAAGATTTTCAAATTTTCACATTTCAAATAAATGCTGTTCTTTTGACCTATATTATATATATATATATATATATATATATATATATATGAAGAGTTTATTTGCAAAAACAGATACATTTTTTTTTTAAATCATGTTTTTTATTGTGTTAGTTAGCTAGTATTTATTTTAATATTATTTATATTTATAAAATATTTTATTTATTTTTTACCTAATCAAAATAACCCAAATGCAGTTTGATTGAGATTAATTGGAATGCACAATGAAAAAACTTGATATATAATATTCCTGAAAAAAAGTATGACAGTTTCCACAAAAAATATTAAGCAGCACAACTGTTTTCATCATTAATAAGTAATGCTTTCAATCAATCAATCAATGAGAGAGAGATGGGGATGAATGGACTTCACTCCATCCTCCCACTCCTGTTCCCTCCACTCAACAAACTTCCTTCTTCACATCACTTTGGCTTCAGTGCAATGTTATTTATGACTACTAGAGGGACTGGTCTTTTTAACCATTTTGAGCAAAGGATATAACGACTTCCAAAATGTTTGTACTTTTGGTGTTTATTTTTTCTCGATATTTTTACACTTGTGGTGTTCCTGGGCAAAAATTACCAGTTTAGAAATCTCTTGTATATTGCTATGTTATGTTATTCCCATATATTGCATTTAATCTTTTTGTCAACTTGCTTTCTTTCACTTAGGACAGGCTTTGTATTTCTTTTTGATACTGATTAATTGTAGGCCTCATTGATCTAAACTTATGCGCCTCAGTTTTTGAGGGGAACTGAATTTTATTAATAAAGATACGAATACCTTTATTCAGCAATGACTCATTTAATTGTTCAAAAGCGACAGTAAAGAAATGTTACAAAAGATTTCAATGATCAATATAATATTCCTGAAAAAAAGTATGACAGTTTCCACAAAAAATATTAAGCAGCACAACTGTTTTCATCATTAATAAGTAATGCTTTCAATCAATCAATCAATCAATCAATCAAAGCAACCACTCAATCAACCAACCAATCAATCCACCAACCAACCAACCAATAAAATCAATCATCCATCCATCCAACCAACCAGTCAGTCAGTCAATCAACCAACCAACCAATCAATAAAACAGAGGAATTATTCAGAAATTGGTTGGATCATAAAAAATGGGCATTTCCTACCAGAGTTTGTAGTCATTCACAGGAGACTCCTCCCCTCCTGAAACACAGACAACACTGACTGGTTGAAACTTATGCAGCCTTGATGATGTCACCTGAAAAGGAAAGTAATTTCATAAGGATTGAAAGATGAAAATAAACGATTTTTATGCCTTTAAATAATATGTAATGATAAATTATGCAGAAAAACACCACCTGTGTGCATTAAGAAGTAAAAATAATCAATACTGATTTATTTTTGTCTGCATCAGCAGTCTCGTGGGCACCGCACCAAATATTGCGTTGTTGCGTTTCGGGCGTCACGGCCCTTTCCCGATCCCGTCCCCCTCTCTCTGTCCCACTTCGCTTCCTGTCTAAATACATAATAAAAGCAACAACGCCAAAATAGCACTTTTAGCCATGTTGACAATTTCTCCTATACTTATTAAATTAAATCAGATCTCCACTACATCAGAACTCCATCCCTTATTGTTGTCTATTTATAGCTATATATCTGGTAGTAGGTACATTTTAATTCCCCCCCCAAAATTGCTTGTACGCACTAATATTAAGGGGTTACATGATCAGCAGTCTTGATCTGGCAACACATGCGCTGATGCAAATTTGATTGGGTCTCCGAATCTTGAGGAGTGACATAATGGCATCAGGGTTGATTCATTATAATGTATTGGTGCACTAATGTCTTGTTGCCTAGTGGGTTGTGGAGTTAATGTACTGAGACGTGTCTTTTGATGCGAAGAAATTAGTTACATTTGTCACCGATTTTTTGCCCATCTGTATTATGCTCCCATGGGGAACTTCCAATTACCGATATGTACTGTAGCTGAAAGCAATCTTTAAAAAAAGGTGGTCATTTATACATTTATACAACTAATATTAATGGGCTAACCATGCTGATGTGCTAAAATTCATGAAGCATGTTGTCAGGCTAACGCAAGTTGTTCTATAACTGAACTAAAATTGGAGTAATCCTTTTAGAATTAAACGGATCGTCACCCTAGTAGCGCGATTAGTTGGAATCGGGCCAAAACAAAATGAGCTTCTGCAAGAAAACAGCACTAGTTCCTTCCATACATGTGAAGAATTACACAATCGTCAGTGAAAATCCACTCAAATCCTGAAGATGTCACAATGAGTGAAGGAGGTTTTATACAATAGCGTTTTTTCATACCTCAAGTGCTGAAGCTGAATCGATCACACTTTCATTGTGATCGTGATGATAATGGGTTGGTGATGATAACATAGATGGTAGCGTTAGAAAAGGAAGCTCAAGGGGAAATGATTCTTATGCATGGTTATGAAGAGCCTGAGCTCTGCTGGATTTTTGCACTGAGACCAAGAGCTGTTAAGTAATGCAGCAAGACATGTGATAGAGAGAGCGACACTAAAAACAGGACAGATGCTCTTCAGAGAAAGAGGGTAGAAAATTCAAATCCTCCTTTAAGAAGTCTTTGCGGTGTTACACTCTCAGGAGAAATTAAGCCTCTTTATTCACCCTCTTTCATATTTGTGCATTTCTCTTTCATGGCTCAGCTGTGCGTGAGTGTCGTCCAGACATGAATTTACAGATCTTGGAAATTTGTAAAAATCATTTGCTATATATATAAATGTACTAACAATTAATTTAGTGATTTAACACAAGTTCAGACTGAGTCATTAATAATCATTTGTGACTGATTTGTTATAAAGTGCTCTTAAGAGTTGTTCATAGTTTCTCCTAGACAGCAATGAAATGGAAAGCAAATTAAGACTTTAACTAAAGTTTTCTGTCTCTCCTCTTTCTCTCAGGGAGTAAAGGCCCTAGGAATCTTACATGCATATTTAGAGTTTCAGAAGACATCCCAATGTCTCAAACTGTTCTCAGGTTTGCTAAGACAATAGATTCTACAATCAAATGCCAGAGATCCCAATAAACTATTTCTCATCAAAATCTTGCAAAACCAGCCCAGATTTCTGTAACCTCACCACTGCAGATCCTCTTCCATGAGCTTTCTCTCTCTCTCTCTCTATCATGTCCTAATCCGTCCAGACTGCAGTCTCAGTACACATGAGCATTGCCAAATTGCTGCCAAGTTTCTCTATCCACCCTCTTTTTCTCTCTATCTGTTCCCATCGCTCTATATTTCATTTACTCATTTGGCAGATGACCTTCAACAGTGGACAGAAGCACACTGGACTACTTCCTAATGAACTGACATTCTCTTCAGAACACACTATCCCTGTAGCCACTGCTACAACTCCTTTTTCATCAGCTCTCTCTCTCTCTATCGCTCAGCCAATAGAGTGAACGAGAGGATCTCTCTAAGCTCCACTCCATTGCTATATAGATCCACAGTTGAGTTCAGTCTGAGAGTGAGAGTGAGAGAGAGAGAGATGGGGATGAATGGACTTCACTCCATCCTCCCACTCCTGTTCCCTCCACTCAACAAACTTCCTTCTTCACATCACTTTGGCTTCAGTGCAATGTTATTTATGACTACTAGAGGGACTGGTCTTTTTAACCATTTTGAGCAAAGGATATAACGACTTCCAAAATGTTTGTACTTTTGGTTTTTATTTTTTCTCGATATTTTTACACTTGTGGTGTTCCTGGGCAAAAATGACCAGTTTAGAAATCTCTTGTATATTGCTATGTTATGTTATTCCCATATATTGCATTTAATATTTTTGTCAACTTGCTTTCTTTCACTTAGGACAGGCTTTGTATTTCTTTTTGATACTGATTAATTGTAGGCCTCATTGATCTAAACTTATGCGCCTCAGTTTTTGAGGGGAACTGAATTTTATTAATAAAGATATGAATACCTTTATTCAGCAATGACTCATTTAATTGTTCAAAAGCGACAGTAAAGAAATGTTACAAAAGATTTCAATGATCAAATAAATGCAGCCTTGATAAGCATAAAACAATATGTTATACCTGTAAGTTAAAAAGAATATTCAAGCGGGAAATCATGTAGGGCAGGGCTTGATTTGATTGGATGAGAATATCTGCCATATTATTGGATAATATAATTTTTCCTTATCCACATGGCTTTTGGATTATGAAAGAACATGTTTACAAGATGAGCGCATAAAGGATTACCAGTAACTTATTTTGCACACATGTCTGCGTGTTTGAAATTCTGAAGATATAGATGTCACATGGGATCAGGAATCCTTTTAAACGTGGAAGTGGGAACAGTACTGGTCCAGAGACACCAAAGAGAAAGAAAGAGAACGAGAGAGAGAGAGAGAGAGAGAGAGAGAGAGATGTCAGCCATTTTTAAATCAATGTGCTTTTAGGCTCTCTGCTGGTATTATACTGCGAACAATCTGTCATTGGAAAAGTACAGTGTGTGTGTGTGTGTGTGTGTGTGTGTGTGTGTGTGTGTGTGTGTGTGTGTGTGTGAGAGAGCTGCATGCATTTCTCTCTCTCTCTCTCTGTGTGTGTGCAGCACAGTGCTCCCATTGGAATGAATAAGCCAGCATGGCTAAATATGGTCCTTTTGATAAGAGACAGTGTTAAAGGTTAATGAAGTAGCTTCTGCCTTTAAACCTCGGAATGGATTAGTTAGTTGTAAAACTACACTGACCGCCCAACGTCTAACTAATCGAAATTTCAGTCTCATTCTTTCTTTGAATATCGCAGCCGGAATTTTATTGTCTTGCACTTAGAGTTGCTGTGATTTGACGTGATTGTGTCAGAAAGCTTTGAGCCTGGATGCTCTGCGTCAATTGTGCTGCAAGACCAAAAAAAAAAAAAGTTTCTTGATCATAGACTTGATTATACTAAGAGATCAGACAGCTCTGGTAGTCTCAGATGCTTTTTTTAGCTATGAGGACAGTCGAACCCCCCCCAAACATAAGAACAGAGCGGAGCAACATTTTTAGTCTGTTACAGAAGTCTGTCTGAGATGGAGACATCACTGAAACATTAGACAGTCACTCAGAAGGATTTATATATAAATTCAGCCCATATGCTCTGACTATCAATACATTAAATGTCGCTACCAAATATTCGCTATATGATGGTTCTGATCCAATTTAATATGTTTAGGCCTCTAAAAGTTTTTGACAGCAATATCTTACAGTCAAGTTTTATGTCTTTATCTAACATATTTTATTTTTATGACATAGTATAGTCTTGCAATGCCAGATTTGTATGGCATTCAGATTTGTTTTGTTTTTTAATGTTATCATTTATGTATATTTTTTTTTTACAGGTAATCATGTTTTGCAATAATTAATAGTTAATTTGCAATAAAAAAATTCAAATAAAATAGAAATAAATTATATATATATTATTTATATTATTTATTTTGTACAAATATCTAATATATATATATAAAATCAATTTATAGTATGCATAATTATATATAGATATATGTGTATACATACAACTGTACATATATACAGAGAGAGTACAAAAAATGTAAAATGTATTTAATGTAATAATTTAGTTAAAATATTATATATACAAAAATTATATATAAACAATGTTTAGATCATCGTACATTTGATAATAAATAATGAATATATATATGGTTTTGATAATGAACATTATTTTTAACTTCTATGTTCCTGCTTCCTCCTTTAAGACAACATCCTGTGGTTAACCTGTATCTATCTCATGTTTTCAAATGTCCGATTATATAAATAATTGAATATATGTACTTACTGAAATGTCAAACCTGTAAGATGATCGTGCCAGGTCATCATTTTACATCAAACATTGCACACCGTTATATTTGCCCGAAGGCGCTGTTTTACGGGAACTATCTAAGGTTCCCCGAGTGCCGAAGGGAATGAATTTCCCATTCCGACCCACATGAGGATGTTCATTTGTGTGAATGATCACAGACATGCTGAGCAATGTTGTCTGGGATCAGGAGTTTGGCATTTGAATCATGGGAGATCAACTATCTGACACAACCATTAGCTGTGGCCTTGATCAATAATTTAACTCTGGTAATTTAGGCTCTATAATTAGGGATAGTGGATGGTGTCTTGGCCGCTTTATAGGTTGTGGCTATCGTTGTGATGTTGCCAGATGGAAATAACAGGCAATAAGTGTCTCTTTCTTAGTCTCTCTGTTTAATATGGGCACTTTGGAAGAAAACTTCATTCAAGATCTGCTATCTGATAACAAGTCATATCAAAAGTCAATTTATCTGATTTTCAATGATATTTTACTGGTAAACAAGACTGAAAAAAAATACTGATTTGCAGTGTTTATCAAATCGTTTGACTACTAGTCCAATGAACTTGTTAACATCTGTTCTTTTACCATATTTTCTGTACCCAGTGTGCATTTCGCTATATTTTTCTTTGCTTTCAGAAAGACTGCTAATCAATTCAAATATTGGCAACTAAATATTTCATGCACTATATTGTGGCCACTGCATTGGACATGCAGTATATGAAAGAATATAATCGATCCAGCTTTCCCGTAGCTGCATTTTTAATGGCTCTTATTGTTCATATTGAGGACGTACAGAATGATACATCAATGAAAGCGGGAAGCTTAAACAAGATCTACCTAGTTTAATGTTACACATATAACAAATGAACTGAGTAGAGCTCAGAGAAATCGGATAAATTAATGATATATTAAAAAGGAAAGCTGTGCATGGAATTTAGGTTCTTTAAACCATTTTTAAATGAAACGTTTGTCATTGCTGATTGCTGCTAATGAGTGTACATATGAGAAATGCTGTTTTAACAGAAGCTAGCTAGATTGTGTTGTTGTTTTGTTCCATGTTCTTGTGTTACATCCAAGAATCGATTGCCTCTACCCTCAGACCATAAATAAGTTCTGTTTAGCATTGAAATATGAGGCCTTGGGCATGATAGGTTTCGGTGTTTGTTTTAGAAACCTTCCACACGAGGATGGTTTTAAAATAACACACAATGTAAGCTGCTAATGTAACACAGGACTTTTGTCTCATGTTAGTATTAATAGGCTTGTAAAGTATCTGTTCTAATTCTCTCCTTCGAAAATCACCATAAAAGAAAAATTGCCACTATATACTTTTTTTTTTTAAAGCATGGTCCTGTTGCTCACAAAATAAAAAAAATAATAATAAAAATAAATAAATAAATAAATAAATAAATAATAAAATAAAATAAAATAAAATAAAAATACTGAATAAATGACTGAATATGTAGAGTAAGTTAAATTGAATCAAACTAAATGTGTATATACGGTATATCAATTATTTGTTCTACATACACAAACTGTTTATAGCATAAATTCTGTGAATCAGTATTAAATTAACACACACACAAACACAACAAATATTGTGCATACACACACTCACAAATATATAACACATATTGTGTGTGTACATAAACACACATATACATTCATACATATATATATACATATATATATATATATATATATATATATACATACATACATATTTAGTATTTTTAAACTGATTAGCGCCACGCTTGTGATATTAGTTCACGCCGTTCATAGCACAGTCACGCGGCTCGATCAGTTAATCCGCGCAGATGACAGGTCAGCGTGGCGCGAGCTCTGTAACATCGCTCTGTTTCATCCCGCTTATGTTTGGCTGAACATTGGTTCTCTCGCTCTCAGTTATGTTGCTTCTACCGGCTGTTTACTGCTGTAGATACGCAATGCAGAGAGACGTATCCTCTTCTGGAGACGGGGCGGGAATATGCAGCTCATTTGCATTTAAAGCGATACACACCAAAACAGCTCTTTTTTGGACATATCCCAAAAATGACATTTTCCAGCTGTTATAATAAATGATCTGTTGGGTATTTTGGGCTGAAACTTCACAGACACATTCTGGGGACACCCAAGACCAATATTACATCTTGTAAAAAGGGGCATAATAGGTGCCGTTTAAGAAAAATATGTTATGTTTATATATTAAATATAATATAAAATATAAGAATATAATGTACATACACATGTAAATATTTTCAAAATATATACTGTATGTGTGTTTATTTTTATATATACATAATACATTTACACAGTACACAGATATATTATGTAAACAAAAACTTTTATTTTGGATGTGATTATTCGCGATTAATGTATAAAAATTTATGAATAAATTAATGTAAATTAATTGACAGCACTAATATATATATATATATAGAGAGAGAGAGAGAGAGAGAGAGAGAGAGAGAGTATAAGCTCTGTGAATTTGTACAATAATACCACATATAATATACACATATATAAAAATATAATGCTTACAATATGGGTGCTGTAAGGATTTTTGTACTTTTTGTCAGTGTTGTGCACTATTTTGACTAATAGACGAGATGGTAAGGAGAAGCCAGAAGTGAATTAAGAGAGCTGCTCTGCGTCTTGTTCAGGCCTCAGATTAAAAGTGCAGAGGAGTTGAGGTTATCACGCTTCTGAGACTAAAATAAACCCACTGCAGCCCAGACCGGCCCAGCCCAGACCGAGCTGCGACACGCAGGGAGGATGTGCCACTTAGGGCACGTAAAGATGGAGAGATCAGCCAGCAAAAATCCTTACTCATTTCAGTTCCACAGCAGCACTCATTCCAGACCACTACACCGGACTCAGCACATGTTTTACGCCTCTCATGAGAGCCTGTGTTCCTCCACAGTACTGAAACAAACCAGAGAAATATCAGAAAGAATCTAGACTTTTACATTTGAGGAAGCGAAAGTCACGGCCTTGATGCTACAGTGCTGTGGATGGTTGCTATGAGGTTGCTAAGGTGTAACAGTTTTAATACATTGCTAGCAGATGCTGACGTGTTCGAAGTGGTTGCTAGGGCTTTTTGGGTGGTTGCTATAGTGTCCTGGTTGCTAGGGCATTGCTACATAGACATAGCACATTACTATACAGTTGCTAGGGAGTTCAGGATGGTTGTTAGGGTAGTGATATATGGTTGCTAGGTTATTCCGGTTGGTTACATTGTTAGGTGGTTGCTAGAGCATTGCTATGTTGTTGCTAGGGTGGTCCGAGTGGTTGCTATGATGTTCTGGTAACTAGAGCATCACATTGTTTCTTAAGTGTTCTGTGTGGTTTTAGTGCATTACTATGCAGATGCTAGGGGGTTCAGGGTGGTTGCTTAAACACTGATATGCTGTTGCTAGGGAGGTCCAAATGGGTGCTAGGGTGTTCTAGGGATACTTGCTATGGCATTGCTATGCAGTTGCTAGGGTTTTCCGGGCGGTTGATAGGGCATTGCTACATGGTTTCTAAAGCATTTTCAGGTTGTTCCAGGGCATTGCTTAGCAGTTTCTAGGGAGTTCAGGATGGTTGTTAGGGCATTGCTATATGGTTACTAGGTTATACCTGTTGGTTACATTGTTAGGTGGTTGCTAGAGCATAGCTATGCAGTAGCTAGGGTGGTCCAAGTGGTTGCCATGGTGTTCTGGTAACTAGGACATCACATTATTCTTTAAGTGTTCTGGATGGTTTTACTGGAACAGTTACAGAGCATGCATAGCTATGCAGCTGCTAGGGTGGTCCAAGTTGTTGCCACAGCCTTCTGGGTGGTTGCTAAGGCATTGCTACATGGTTTCTTAGGTGTTATCAGTGGTTCAAGTGCATTACTATGCAGTTGCTAGGGTGTTATGGGTGGTTGCTAAGACACTGCTATGCTGTTGCTAAGACACAGATATATTATGTAAACAAAAACTTTTATTTTGGATGTGATTATTCGCGATTAATGTATAAAAATTTATGAATAAATTAATGTAAATTAATTGACAGCACTAATATATATATATATATAGAGAGAGAGAGAGAGAGAGAGAGAGAGAGAGAGAGAGTATAAGCTCTGTGAATTTGTACAATAATACCACATATAATATACACATATATAAAAATATAATGCTTACAATATGGGTGCTGTAAGGATTTTTGTACTTTTTGTCAGTGTTGTGCACTATTTTGACTAATAGACGAGATGGTAAGGAGAAGCCAGAAGTGAATTAAGAGAGCTGCTCTGCGTCTTGTTCAGGCCTCAGATTAAAAGTGCAGAGGAGTTGAGGTTATCACGCTTCTGAGACTAAAATAAACCCACTGCAGCCCAGACCGGCCCAGCCCAGACCGAGCTGCGACACGCAGGGAGGATGTGCCACTTAGGGCACGTAAAGATGGAGAGATCAGCCAGCAAAAATCCTTACTCATTTCAGTTCCACAGCAGCACTCATTCCAGACCACTACACCGGACTCAGCACATGTTTTACGCCTCTCATGAGAGCCTGTGTTCCTCCACAGTACTGAAACAAACCAGAGAAATATCAGAAAGAATCTAGACTTTTACATTTGAGGAAGCGAAAGTCACGGCCTTGATGCTACAGTGCTGTGGATGGTTGCTATGAGGTTGCTAAGGTGTAACAGTTTTAATACATTGCTAGCAGATGCTGACGTGTTCGAAGTGGTTGCTAGGGCTTTTTGGGTGGTTGCTATAGTGTCCTGGTTGCTAGGGCATTGCTACATAGACATAGCACATTACTATACAGTTGCTAGGGAGTTCAGGATGGTTGTTAGGGTAGTGATATATGGTTGCTAGGTTATTCCGGTTGGTTACATTGTTAGGTGGTTGCTAGAGCATTGCTATGTTGTTGCTAGGGTGGTCCGAGTGGTTGCTATGATGTTCTGGTAACTAGAGCATCACATTGTTTCTTAAGTGTTCTGTGTGGTTTTAGTGCATTACTATGCAGATGCTAGGGGGTTCAGGGTGGTTGCTTAAACACTGATATGCTGTTGCTAGGGAGGTCCAAATGGGTGCTAGGGTGTTCTAGGGATACTTGCTATGGCATTGCTATGCAGTTGCTAGGGTTTTCCGGGCGGTTGATAGGGCATTGCTACATGGTTTCTAAAGCATTTTCAGGTTGTTCCAGGGCATTGCTTAGCAGTTTCTAGGGAGTTCAGGATGGTTGTTAGGGCATTGCTATATGGTTACTAGGTTATACCTGTTGGTTACATTGTTAGGTGGTTGCTAGAGCATAGCTATGCAGTAGCTAGGGTGGTCCAAGTGGTTGCCATGGTGTTCTGGTAACTAGGACATCACATTATTCTTTAAGTGTTCTGGATGGTTTTACTGGAACAGTTACAGAGCATGCATAGCTATGCAGCTGCTAGGGTGGTCCAAGTTGTTGCCACAGCCTTCTGGGTGGTTGCTAAGGCATTGCTACATGGTTTCTTAGGTGTTATCAGTGGTTCAAGTGCATTACTATGCAGTTGCTAGGGTGTTAAGGGTGGTTGCTAAGACACTGCTATGCTGTTGCTAAGTGTTCTGGATGGGCATTACTATGCAGTTCCTAAGGACTAGGGACTAGGACCTAGGACATTCTGGGTGGTTGCTAAGGCATTGCTACATGGTTTCTTATGTTTTATTGGTGTTTCAAGTACATTACTATACAGTTGCTAAGGAGTTCAGGATGGTGATTAGGATACTGCAATATGGCTGCTAGGTTGGTTACATTGCTAGGTGGTTGCTAGGGTATTGCTATGCAGTTGCTAGGGTGGTCCAAGTGGTTGCTATGGTGTTCTGGTAACTAGGGCATCACATCTGTTTTTTTTAGTGTTCTGGGTGGTTTAAGCGCATTACTATGCAGTTCAGGATGGTTGTTTGGGCATTGATATATGGTGTCTAGGTTATTCCAGTTGGTTACAATGTTAGGTGGTTGCTAGAGCATAGCTATGCAGCTGCTAGGGTGGTCCAAGTTGTTGCCACAGCCTTCTGGGTGGTTGCTAAGGCATTGCTACATGGTTTCTTAGGTGTTATCAGTGGTTCAAGTGCATTACTATGCAGTTGCTAGGGTGTTATGGGTGGTTGCTAAGACACTGCTATGCTGTTGCTAAG
>NW_015505473.1:1621693-1638889 GCF_001515645.1 Sinocyclocheilus grahami
ATTTGTACAATAATACCACATATAATATACACATATATAAAAATATAATGCTTACAATATGGGTGCTGTAAGGATTTTTGTACTTTTTGTCAGTGTTGTGCACTATTTTGACTAATAGACGAGATGGTAAGGAGAAGCCAGAAGTGAATTAAGAGAGCTGCTCTGCGTCTTGTTCAGGCCTCAGATTAAAAGTGCAGAGGAGTTGAGGTTATCACGCTTCTGAGACTAAAATAAACCCACTGCAGCCCAGACCGGCCCAGCCCAGACCGAGCTGCGACACGCAGGGAGGATGTGCCACTTAGGGCACGTAAAGATGGAGAGATCAGCCAGCAAAAATCCTTACTCATTTCAGTTCCACAGCAGCACTCATTCCAGACCACTACACCGGACTCAGCACATGTTTTACGCCTCTCATGAGAGCCTGTGTTCCTCCACAGTACTGAAACAAACCAGAGAAATATCAGAAAGAATCTAGACTTTTACATTTGAGGAAGCGAAAGTCACGGCCTTGATGCTACAGTGCTGTGGATGGTTGCTATGAGGTTGCTAAGGTGTAACAGTTTTAATACATTGCTAGCAGATGCTGACGTGTTCGAAGTGGTTGCTAGGGCTTTTTGGGTGGTTGCTATAGTGTCCTGGTTGCTAGGGCATTGCTACATAGACATAGCACATTACTATACAGTTGCTAGGGAGTTCAGGATGGTTGTTAGGGTAGTGATATATGGTTGCTAGGTTATTCCGGTTGGTTACATTGTTAGGTGGTTGCTAGAGCATTGCTATGTTGTTGCTAGGGTGGTCCGAGTGGTTGCTATGATGTTCTGGTAACTAGAGCATCACATTGTTTCTTAAGTGTTCTGTGTGGTTTTAGTGCATTACTATGCAGATGCTAGGGGGTTCAGGGTGGTTGCTTAAACACTGATATGCTGTTGCTAGGGAGGTCCAAATGGGTGCTAGGGTGTTCTAGGGATACTTGCTATGGCATTGCTATGCAGTTGCTAGGGTTTTCCGGGCGGTTGATAGGGCATTGCTACATGGTTTCTAAAGCATTTTCAGGTTGTTCCAGGGCATTGCTTAGCAGTTTCTAGGGAGTTCAGGATGGTTGTTAGGGTAGTGATATATGGTTGCTAGGTTATTCCGGTTGGTTACATTGTTAGGTGGTTGCTAGAGCATAGCTATGCAGTAGCTAGGGTGGTCCAAGTGGTTGCCATGGTGTTCTGGTAACTAGGACATCACATTATTCTTTAAGTGTTCTGGATGGTTTTACTGGAACAGTTACAGAGCATGCATAGCTATGCAGCTGCTAGGGTGGTCCAAGTTGTTGCCACAGCCTTCTGGGTGGTTGCTAAGGCATTGCTACATGGTTTCTTAGGTGTTATCAGTGGTTCAAGTGCATTACTATGCAGTTGCTAGGGTGTTAAGGGTGGTTGCTAAGACACTGCTATGCTGTTGCTAAGTGTTCTGGATGGGCATTACTATGCAGTTCCTAAGGACTAGGGACTAGGACCTAGGACATTCTGGGTGGTTGCTAAGGCATTGCTACATGGTTTCTTATGTTTTATTGGTGTTTCAAGTACATTACTATACAGTTGCTAAGGAGTTCAGGATGGTGATTAGGATACTGCAATATGGCTGCTAGGTTGGTTACATTGCTAGGTGGTTGCTAGGGTATTGCTATGCAGTTGCTAGGGTGGTCCAAGTGGTTGCTATGGTGTTCTGGTAACTAGGGCATCACATCTGTTTTTTTTAGTGTTCTGGGTGGTTTAAGCGCATTACTATGCAGTTCAGGATGGTTGTTTGGGCATTGATATATGGTGTCTAGGTTATTCCAGTTGGTTACAATGTTAGGTGGTTGCTAGAGCATAGCTATGCAGCTGCTAGGGTGGTCCAAGTTGTTGCCACAGCCTTCTGGGTGGTTGCTAAGGCATTGCTACATGGTTTCTTAGGTGTTATCAGTGGTTCAAGTGCATTACTATGCAGTTGCTAGGGTGTTATGGGTGGTTGCTAAGACACTGCTATGCTGTTGCTAAGGAGATCCAAATGGGTGCTAAGGTGTCCTAGGTACTTGCTAGGGCATTACTACATGGTTTCTTAGGTGTTGTCAGGTGGTTCCAGGGCATTGCTATGCAGTTGCTAGGGTGTTCTAGGTGGTTGCTAGGGTATTGCTTCATGGTTTCTTAGGTGTTGTCAGGTGGTTCCAAGCCATTGCAATGCAGTTGCTAGGGTGTTCCAGGTGGTTGCTAAGGCATTGCTACATTGTTTCGTAGGTGTTTTCAGGTGGTTCCAGAGCATTGCTATGCAGTTGCTAGGCTGCTCTGGGTGGTTGCTAGGGGATTGCTAAATGGTTTCTTAGGTGTTTTCAGGTTGTTCCAGGACATTGCTATGCAGTTGCTAAATATTAAAACCACTAACGACCGTTTCCAAACAAGTTAGATACTATATAAAGTTGTAACATTCAGTTTTTATTCTAGTTATATAATATAAAATAATAAAACTAACAGTAGATCTTTTTCCAAAGGCCATAAATCACCAACATCATGCTGTGGCTTACAGGAAAACCCACTAATGGATAGAAGATTAAAGAATGATGTCTGTCCATGTGATTTACTCTCATTAGAGTTGAAAAGATTTTATAGGATAAAGATATTTTTTCTAATTCCAAGTAACAAACATCAGAATGTCACAACAGTGAGAAGACAAGCTTGAAATGCTCGACAGATGGGCAGACACGTGATCGAACACGTTTGTTGTTTGTTCCTTCATTCTTAACTGAATGTGGAAGCCAGATTATGGTGGAATGCGATGTTTACAAGTAGGCTTTCTAAATATCCCATATCTTATCAAAGAAAATAAATCTCTCTGGCCTCTTCCCCTCACACTCATCTGATACATTAGAATTCAGCAGGATGTCCTAGATTTCAGCACACTGAATCGTGATGCGCTGACATCCCCTGAACTTTCACAGACCATTTCTGTGTTTCTGAAGAAAGAAAATGCATTTATTCCGTTGGTGAAAGACGCTGCAGCGAAATGACTTTTGGATCAGCTGCCTTCTCTTCACAAAGCTTTTGAACTTCAGTAATCGAAGTGTCCGATGTTTTTGTGCTCTGAGGTAAAACATAGCTGACAGGGTTGAGTTGCCAAATCCTCTACACACACATACACATGCGGCAGCAACCCAAGGAATGTTTTTATTGATCGTTACCTTGGCTTGAATTAATAATGTCTGTAGTCGCTAAATAACATCAGGGACTCATCAGAGAAAACTGCCTGTTAGGTCACACAGTCTGGACACTTCTAAGACATTTCTACTAGGTCTGAGCTTAGTAAACTGTACAGCTTGCTTTTATTTCTTTTCTGCGTATGTTCATGCTTAATAACTTGGAGTTGCATTCCTATATGAAAGGGACAGTTCAAGCGAAAAATGGAAATTCTGCATCATTTACTCACCTTGATGTTGTTCCACAGCGTATGATTTTTCTTTTTCTGTGGAGCGCACAAAAGGATATTACAATATGTTCTATTTTGACTAAATAAATGTAAGAGAGGGATTAAAAACATATACTATTATGGTTTCTGATAATATTTTGAATTAGATTTTATTTGAATATTTTCTACATACATTTTTATTAGTTTATTTTAAATGTCTATTTTAGTTTTAAAGGGGTCATATGATGCGATTTCAAGTTTTCCTTTCTCTTTGGAGTGTTACAAGCTCTTGGTGCATAAAGAAGATCTGTAAAGTTGCAAAGACTAAAGTCTCAAATCCAAAGAGATATTCTTTATAAAAGTTAAGAGTCAATCACGCCTACCTAAAATGGCTCGTTCTAGCACGCCCCCACATGTCTGCGCGTAAAAAGACAGTACAAGTCATTATAATCCGTAATTATGTCCCCACTGGATGCAACAAATGCCTCGTTTGTAATGGGTTTTATTGGCTTTGTCTGGTCGTGCTGGGAGACGGTATCACAGTATGGTAAGGGGCGTAACATTTCCGTCACACGCTTGAGGTATCCGGCCAATCACAACGCATTGGATAGCTGGCCAATCAGAGCACACCTCGCTTTTCAGACCGATGAGCTTTGTAAAAATCAACGCATTTCAGAAAGTCGGGGCATAGAGGAGAAACAATAATGTACAGTATGTGGAAAATAATGTTTTTTTAACCTTAAACCCCATAAACACATTTCAATACACCAAATGCACAAAATAATGTTCTTTTTAGCAACAACATATGACCCCTTTAATTTGAGTTATTTTAGTACATCAAGTTAAAGTAAATAAAAATGAGAAGTGTTGCCTTGAAATAAAATATGTTTTTTTTAATGTTTTATTTCAGTTAACATTTACTTTAACAAAAATGTTTTTCAATAATTTAAATTTAGTTTTAGTTTACTAGAATAACCCTATATTTTAATGTGCACAATAATAACACAATATTTGAATGTATGAAAAATGGCGGTTCATTTTAAGATTCGTTTAAGAATACAGAACAGTGTAAATTAGATTTTAACATTTTGAAATGATGGCAGAGGCAATATAAATTAATAAACAGAGGACATGAGCATGTACGATATCCTATATCTGCCAATATATAAACACTAGTAACAAGTGGAGGGAAACGGGTATGGAATGAGAGAAAGAAAAACATTTATTGCTGTGCCTTTGGATGTCAGAATTGGAATGCAAATAATTTTTGTAGAAAACTGTCATCAAAGACGCCATTTGAAACCTATATTTAAACCTATATTGTTATTTAAACCTAAAATATTTTACATAACATTTACCTATTCTATCTCACTATTCTGACTTTTCTTCTCGCAAAAGTTTATATCTACTAGTTCGAACTTTATAACTCAAAAATTGTGAGTTTGTCAAATCTGAGGAAAGAAAGCCAGAAGTGTGGGATATAAACTCATGATTCTTGGAATTGCGAGAAAAAAGAATTTTGAAATATAAACTCAAAATTACATATTTTATTCCTTGGCTTCTATAGACTGCTACTTTAAAACTGACATTTACTGCCACCAGTTACACTCCGCCCACAAAAACTTCAATGCTGTTTGCACCGAAATTGGTCTATATACAAACTCAGCTGATACAATACATGGTAGTAAAGAATTGTGCATCCCTACAATTTTACTGTATTTATACTCATCATTTTGTACTGTCTTCTGTTCATCTCACCTAATTTGAATCTATACTTTCATCACCATTCTCCCTCCCTCCAATAAATCCCTCATCTTTGCTTTTTTCACACATATTTCACTGATAGCAGGCTACTCATCGGCCCTCCTCTCTCTTAGACTGTCAGGTCAGTGTGAGTAGGACGTGAAAGTGCTAAATGGCTCCGTAATGGGCTGAATCAGAAGGTTTAATGACAGCCGGTGAGGCTGCTCTCAAAGTTCTGACCTATTCTCTGTCACCCCACGGGGGTCCGGTTCACAGGCCCTCACTGAGTGCAGAGAGGCTGATGTCATTTCCATGCGGCTGTTTGCCAGGAACACTGTAAAAAGCCCTCTTCCTCTGGAACAGTGAAAACCCCTCAAAGAAAACGCAGTGAGTCACATTTCCTCTTCTGTGCAAAGCCCTTCCACTTCATTTAGCTTGTTAGGTTGTGTAAAGATTCTTAAACAAGATGCATCTTAGCCTGAAATCGGTAAGCAAAACATGGCTGCATAATGCCGAATACAACAACATGATGTTATACCACCAATACCGTTCTCTGTAGTACTGTATTTCGAGATTCCCATCGTTAATTAAAGATTAGCATTAATACAAATACATATGATCAGTGTCAGCAAATCAGAATGATTTCTGAAGGATCATGTGACACTGAAGACTGGAGTAATGATGCTGAAAATTCAGCTTTGCCATCACAGGAATAAATTACATTTTAAGATATACTCAAATAGAAAATAGTATTTTTTAAATTGTAATAATATTTCACAGTATTACTGTTTTACTGTATCTAGTTGCAGACTTGGTGAGCACTTAATATTTCTTTAAAAACATTAAAAAAATCATAATTCTTATGAACTTTTGACATGTAGTGTATATAAATAATATATAAATGTATAATAATGATATTATTATATTACTATTAATATATAAATGATATATTAGTGATGTAAATCTATTCGATAATTTTTTTATTATATGATGAATAAATCAAATTAATGGCATTTCAGTATTCGCTAAAAAAGAAAAGGAAAAAAAAACTTTTTGTAATGTAATGTAAAATATATATAATTAAAAAATAAATACAATTACCTGGCACTATTTTCTTTCTTTGTCATTGTAACGAGTTCAGTCATGGATTTTAATCCCAGCAAATTAGTCCCTGTTAATCCTTGATAACCTTTAATAGAGGTTATGCACATACACAATGTCAAATTAGAGTGACAGAAGACATGTGAGCATGCAGTACTGGATTAGATACATATTAGAAATGTTTAAACTGTGAACTATGCATGAATGCATTGTCTTTAACAGAGCTGTTATAATGATAAAGCTAATTGTGTTAGCATACTGTGAACCCCACTCAGGAACTGACTAATAAACTCTGTAATGAGGATTAGAGATTCACATACGCAAATCTCATTGAGACAATCGGAATGTCTCTTTATCTTTATCACCCACAAATCTCTTTCTATCTCTCCTTGTCCCGTGATATTTATATTGCAACCCAGGCTCAGTGGGAAAAACATGCCTGTGGTGACATTTATGCAAAATAATATTACCCCAGCACTCCGCATTTAATATGTAATGCTGTACCAGGTGAGCTACTGAGCAAGTTTACTACATTAGAGAACAAAAAACATCCATACATATGGAGCTGGTTATGTGAGGAAAACATGAAAATGTCTTAGTTTACATTTCATACTCTATGGTAAAATCCTTTTGAGATCATAAAATTGTGTGAGGAACTGCATGAAAATAAGTCTTTATTCATTTATATAATATACTGTCCCTGAAATCATAATTTAGCCTGGGTTGTTATATCATAATATACTGCGTGCATTTGTAGGCCTCAGTCAATATGCAAACAAAGAAAGAAAACAAATTTCTTCTTGGTACAGAAATACTATATTAAAATCATAGTCTCTTGTCTGCCAGAACCTGGTTAGGCCCCAACAGAATGGAACGTTAGCAAAACTAATGCTGTTTTGATCATAGTTATGATCACTGTGTTAGACAATCTCCTCCTTTCCACACCTGTTTCTTTTTTCACTAATGTTTAGTTGATGAATAGCACCCAGGTGGCTGTCATGGTCTCTCATCCATCCAGAACTGTGAAACATTAGCAATGCTAATAGGCTAACGTGCATCTTCCTGTTAATCTGGTTTCTTTTTCCCCTTTTCATGTCTTTTCTGGGTCCTAAAGGAACTATTAAACCCTTAGATGTTGTTAGCTTCAATCTGTGTATGTGTGTTTGTGTTAGGGCTGTGCAATTAATCGCATGCGATTGTCATGCGCATCTCGTCAGTAAAGACGGTCCTGTGATTAGTAGTAAATCGCCATCACCTGCTTTCAGATGGAGCGGCATGCACTACACAGAGCCGTAGTTCACTGACAATTAGGCAATATCGCGTTCATAATCGCAGATGATATCGCCTAGCTTGTCAGTGAACTACGGCTCTGTGTATTAAATGCCGCTCCATCTGAAAGCAGGGTGATGGAGATTTACTACTAATCACGGGACCGGCTTTACTGACGAGATGCGCATGACAATCGCATGCGATTAATTGCACAGCCCTAGTTTGTGTTGAGAGAAAGTGAGTCGATTTCAATTTTGTGTCAGTGTATGAGGTTAGCACTGTGCTTGTCTAACTATGTGCGACATAGGTTTGTGACTATAGAGTGCATACTTTACACACAAGTACGTACATGTTTGGCTGATGTACTGCAAGTGCATGTTCTTGTAGCAGCCTATACATACTCAGCCTCAATTTTCAAACGGTGATAGAGTTAGATTCATATGTCTGTGCCATTAAGCTTAATGCTATTCAGGTAGCTACTGTAACTATAAACAAGTCAACATTATCTAACTTTAACTAGTTATCTCAGCAAGATTTTGCTCCACCATGACAGTAGCTGACCATATAAGAATGTTTATACTAATTACCATTATAGCGCCCCTTGTGGCAATGCTAGTAATGCAATGCATACTTGCACTATATTATGACACATTTTAACGCAAAGTTGAAAATGATCACTGACCTTGCCGCAGTGCAGTTAATTTGTCTTTAAAGTTGATTAATTTTGTACTCTGGATATGAAATGTCTAGCTTTAACTAGTTTTCTCAGCAAGATATTTTTCAAATTTTGCTCCGCCATTACAGTATCTGAACATATTCTCACTATAATGCCCCTTGTGGCAATGCGAATAATGCAATGCATGCTTGCACCATATTATGTCACAAGACAAAGTTGACATTTCCATGTGCATCTTTCATCTTAAATGAAAATGATCACTGCCCTTGTCACAATGCATTCTGGGATTGTAGCCTCGTAGACAAGGTTTCTCTATCACAGTAAAACTGCACCTATTACAAAACATTAAAATGACTAGTTAAATTGTCATTACTGTCCATTGTTACTTGCATTTGATGTTTAGAAAGTGTTAATTTTGTACTCAAGATTTGCATCTGTGTGAGTGTGATTCTTTTTATATGTTACTACACGTACAGTCTGTGATGATATGTGTGTTTTAGTGGTGTGTGAGTGTACTAAGCATGCGTGCGTGTGAGATAGTGCTGGAATGGTGATGGGTCAGGGCGCTGTGAAACATCAGGCCTCACAGCCGTGGGCTAATTTTAGCCCTGGCGCACTGTACACCGCTACAGTATCTCTCACACGGGAAGATTAATAGAGTTACAGAAGCCTCTACTGTATCATTGCTGTTGCCCGAGCCATTCCCAGAGACAGCGGTGGAAGGAGAGAAAGAAAGAGTGTGGAGATACAGAAGGAGGTCGAGAAGACGAATAGAGAGGAAAACAAGAGAAAGTGTGAAGTTTGAGCAGCGTTTCCTGCAGAATTGCAGTTCATTAGGTTTGCATAGGAATGAATGAGAGATTGCTGCGGTCAGCGAGATTTTCAGTAAAATGTGCAGCCCAGGCTCTTTGGGGAAACGGGATATTATGGTGCTTCTTGCACATTTTGCGACACGTTCGTAGTTCAGTTATCATGTTCAGTTTTATCCCAAACAAATGAACAATCTTACCATGTTGTATTACTTTGGTCATTGTACATATCGTGGCGGTTTGGAAATTGAATGTCTGGTTAGTAGTGTGAAAAAGTTAATGCCATTTTACATTTGAAAGTAACATACTGTAGAACCTACACTAAACTTAAAGGGTTAGTTCACCCAAAAATGAAAATTAGGCTGAGTTTTACTCACCCCCGAGGCATTCTAGGTGTATATGACTTTCTTCTTTCAGACGAATCCAGTCGGAGATATATAAATAGAATAATTCTCCCCCGGAGCCATGTGAGACACTTTTTTTTTTATGGATGGGCGATTTTTGTTTAAGTTCTTTTGGACTGAAGCAATGCAGCACCCGCTGAGGGGCATTAAACAGCTTGAAAGATCAAAGACAATTTATAATATAACTCAGACTGGATTCGTCTGAAAGAAGAAAGTCATATACACCTAGGATGCCTCGGGGGTGAGTAAAACGCAGCCTAATTTTCATTTTTGGGTGAACTAACCCTTTAACAAGATAATGTTAACAAAAGCAAATGTGAGATAAAAATGCATATAGAGCTGGTTATGGGTTGTGCAACATGTCATGCAAATATTTACAAATTATGCACTGTGGTAAAATTGCTTTGAGATCATAACATAGTATTGTGCAAGGAACCACATGAAGATAAGTCTTTATTGATTGATAATCGTCCCCATAATCATAATTTGCATGAAAAGGAATATAAATTGTTGAGCTTTTACTCCCACTAGTGTTCATTTCAGCTAGAAACTTTAGTGAATTGTATGTATAGGATCATTTTTGGAGATAGCTGAAATTTAGGTTGAAGCACATTTTCCAATGATTCCTAGGGTGAAAATGCATTCATAAACTGATTGGATTTTTTATTATCTTGACTTGAATAAACTGTGACCTTGCAAAGCCATTATATATGCTTTTCCTTTATACAAACTGTTAAATTACACAGTAACATGATTAAACACTGCACAAACGGCAGTTCAAAACCCAGGAAAACACGTATCACAGTTACTGAATCAGAAAAAAGGCATAATCTGAAAGCAATTACGAATACAATCATCAGTATAAGTGAACACAAATGTTTCTAATGCTTCTACAATGCATTCACTATGTACTGTAAATTAAATAACATTACATTATTAACATTAATTTACCATGGAGCAAATGTAGATGTTCCTGCTGCTGTTCTAGTTTTTAATTTCTTTAAGTATGAGTGCATCTGTCCTTAGTTCCCTATGGAAAAATTTACACTTTTTTTTGTACTAACGATGGTTACTGTACATAAGTAAGCAAAAGAAAGGAAGAAAATAAAAGATAAATAATGTATGTGTGTATATACAGGCATCAGTTTGTATTCCTCTGAGAGACCTTGGCCTTGGGATGCACTGCTCTCATAAGTCTGATCATACTTCCCATGAGGCACTGGGGCACAATGGAACACAACTTACAAACCCACTGGGGTTTATACATCCAGGAGAGACAACACCATCGCGGAGGGATGCAACTGATACACAATCAAATCCCCAACTAGAGGAATCTGCCTCCAAACATTACTGAGAGGAGAACAGAAAGATAAACAAACTAGTTTGAGAAGGAGACCGAGTTGGAAAATAATTGATATTAAGTGATAGTAGAGTGCATGAGGCTTGCTCTGGCATTCACCGAACTCTCCGCTTGACTCAGCTGCCCATGTTTCTATTGCCTACTTATTAGCATTGTAAACTATTTTCCTTTTTTATGTCTATTACTCCTACTCAGTTTAGCTTGTTCATCTGCTACTCTGCAGTTTCTCACAAAGCTTCTTTTTTTTTTTTTTAAAGAAACATTGATCACATTTTACATTTACAGTTATATGAGTAAATGCTAAGAAATAGCTAGAAAAACAAGAATAAGGAAACCAAATGAAGCGTTTTCAAACTGGGGTTTCAACCCCTGGTCTAAACAACTCATGATAAGTCTGTATTCTTTCTTTTACTCTTTGTAAGGCAAGAATCACTATTACTGTTGCTCATACTTAGTTTTAGGGATTTGAACACCCTCAAATGAATACCTCAAATCATGCAGCGTGCCGAGGATACAAAACTAATACCTTGTAGATGTATGATTTTCCCCTAGTGGACAATAATGCCGAATGCCTTGGGCTGGCTCATCTGTTCGATCCGTGTCCGTGGCAGTGCCTGGTAGGGGTTATCTGACGCTGGTGGTCTGATCTTTTAAGTGCTGTGTGCCCTTCCACCAGTAACCTTTAGCGTCAATTGAGTGTTGTTGTTTGGCATTCCCATAGTGCTTCACCTCAACACATTGCTGTTGTATGTTAGAGTTCAAAGACCTGAAGGAAAACATGTAATTATTTGTATGCAAACTCCAGAATAATGTCCTCAAGCTAGTACTTGATTATTCTGTATGCTGAAATTGCTAATACAATTTAGCTAACTCTTTTATCCAATGTGACTTACAGGAAAACAGTTGTGGAAATGGTCCCATTGCAGCAACCTTGGGTTAATTGCTTTGTTCAAGGGTAGAATGGGGTTTGGGATCTCAGTAACTCTCCAATGGTGAATCACCTCCAACAACTGTATGACTGGAACTTGGGACTTTTTGCCTAGAAATACAAAATTTTAACTGTTAAGTCATGAGAAATACACAATTTTAACTGTTAAGTCATGAGAAATACATCATTTTAACTGTTAAGTCATGAAGAACACAAGTATGTGAACGCAGACACTTCTATCTCCCAAGCTGGAATTTGCTTTCCAAAATGTGTCAGAAAATTCTTAAGCAAACAAGTATGGATTGCATTGCCACTGCTACAGACATTAGCATAAACAACTTACTTGTACAGCCAATTTTCTGTCAGGTAAGATAATGAGATGACGGAGCAATAGTTTGATAATCTTGCAGAGAAAGTTAAAGTTAGCTACGGTACATTGTCAACATGTTTATAACTAGCTACCTGAACAACAACACTTTTGCTTCTCTATCTTGCAACTCTATCCCAACCCTTGAGTATTGAGTCTTGTTTCCGCTAGAGTAATGCAAGAGTTGTTTAACAAGACACTTGCAATGCATTGGCTAAACATTAGCGTCTGTTTTGGATACTTGTGTAAGACATGTTTAGTTAGCCATAATCCTAGCCAAAGAAACCTTGTGTCTGGGTCTGTTTGTGGATATTGACTTCAGATTGGATTGATTCATTGGCATTGAGGGTCATGTCAGCACTTTCTGATATTGTGTGTCAGTCCCATGAGGTGTATTTGCAAGCCTAGGAAAACCAATATAGATAAAATGCTAGTCATGTGTATGTAAGATACAGCCATTTCCTCAGGCCAATTTGAAGGTTAATGCGTTTTGACAATATTCTTGACCTCACAACTCAGTGACTGTTACAGCTTTAAATCAGAAGGTGCTGCAGGATTTGTTCAGAAGCCATATTCTGTGTAATTTTTTCACAAAAACTTAAAGGTGAAGTGTGTTATTTCGGTGTCAAAATTGAATCATAAAAATACGGTTTTTAAACCGGTTTCCAAAAAACTTCCACCTGCTATTGGCAAATAAAGAGATAGCCACACCCCAAACTCATGTCATTAGCTGAGAAACTGTTGCTATGCTGAGCTGGCCAGAACTGCTTAAAGGGGTCATATGATGCGATTTCAAGTTTTCCTTTCTCTTTGGAGTGTTACAAGCTGATTGTGCATAGATAAGATCCCTGAAGTTGCAAAGACTAAAGTCTCAAAACCAAAGAGATATTCTTTATCAAAGTTAAGACTCTGCCACACCCCCCTAAAACGGCTCGTTCTAACACGCCCCCACATATCTAGGTCACTATGTGGAAATATTTGCATAATGCCACCCAAATGTGCACGCAAAGAAAGAAGACGTGGTTTCAGTAACCGCAGTTAGTGTTGATGCAGCCATGTCAGGGAGACGCTGTGTTTCTAGGCGAAAGCAAAAGCACTTTATTTGGCCTTCCGAAAGTAGATGCATTTAGGAATCTTTAAGATTACTTAAAACAGAACAGCAATGCATTTTATGGACGACCGTTTCGGTAACCTAGGAGAGGAGGTAATTCTGACTTTGCTATGACAATCCGGCGCTTCTGAATCAGCTACTGTTTTGTTACTAGTTTAAGTATTTGCTATTGACTGTTCAAATGCGGAGTTTTGCGCATCGTGTGTGTGTGCGAGAGAGCGAGAGGGAGAGCGAGAGAGAGAGTGCGAGAGGGAAAGGGAGAGAGAGAGGGAGAACGCGAGAGAGAGAGAGGGGATAACATCACAGTGAAGTCAGCTGTCTTAACTGTGGCTTGTGTACTGCAAACACATACCAGCGTCATCACTGTGTCTGTCACGGACAATTTATAATATAACTCAGACTGGATTCGTCTGAAAGAAGAAAGTCATATACACCTAGGATGCCTCGGGGGTGAGTAAAACGCAGCCTAATTTTCATTTTTGGGTGAACTAACCCTTTAACCAATAATGTTAACAAAAGCAAATGTGAGATAAAAATGCATATAGAGCTGGTTATGGGTTGTGCAACATGTCATGCAAATATTTACAAATTATGCACTGTGGTAAAATTGCTTTGAGATCATAACATAGTATTGTGCAAGGAACCACATGAAGATAAGTCTTTATTGATTGATAATCGTCCCCATAATCATAATTTGCATGAAAAGGAATATAAATTGTTGAGCTTTTACTCCCACTAGTGTTCATTTCAGCTAGAAACTTTAGTGAATTGTATGTATAGGATCATTTTTGGAGATAGCTGAAATTTAGGTTGAAGCACATTTTCCAATGATTCCTAGGGTGAAAATGCATTCATAAACTGATTGGATTTTTTATTATCTTGACTTGAATAAACTGTGACCTTGCAAAGCCATTATATATGCTTTTCCTTTATACAAACTGTTAAATTGCACAGTAACATGATTAAACACTGCACAAACGGCAGTTCAAAACCCAGGAAAACACGTATCACAGTTACTGAATCAGAAAAAAGGCATAATCTGAAAGCAATTACGAATACAATCATCAGTATAAGTGAACACAAATGTTTCTAATGCTTCTACAATGCATTCACTATGTACTGTAAATTAAATAACATTACATTATTAACATTAATTTACCATGGAGCAAATGTAGATGTTCCTGCTGCTGTTCTAGTTTTTAATTTCTTTAAGTATGAGTGCATCTGTCCTTAGTTCCCTATGGAAAAATTTACACTTTTTTTTGTACTAACGATGGTTACTGTACATAAGTAAGCAAAAGAAAGGAAGAAAATAAAAGATAAATAATGTATGTGTGTATATACAGGCATCAGTTTGTATTCCTCTGAGAGACCTTGGCCTTGGGATGCACTGCTCTCATAAGTCTGATCATACTTCCCATGAGGCACTGGGGCACAATGGAACACAACTTACAAACCCACTGGGGTTTATACATCCAGGAGAGACAACACCATCGCGGAGGGATGCAACTGATACACAATCAAATCACCAACTAGAGGAATCTGCCTCCAAACATTACTGAGAGGAGAACAGAAAGATAAACAAACTAGTTTGAGAAGGAGACCGAGTTGGAAAATAATTGATATTAAGTGATAGTAGAGTGCATGAGGCTTGCTCTGGCATTCACCGAACTCTCCGCTTGACTCAGCTGCCCATGTTTCTATTGCCTACTTATTAGCATTGTAAACTATTTTCCTTTTTTATGTCTATTACTCCTACTCAGTTTAGCTTGTTCATCTGCTACTCTGCAGTTTCTCACAAAGCTTCTTTTTTTTTTTTAAAGAAACATTGATCACATTTTACATTTACAGTTATATGAGTAAATGCTAAGAAATAGCTAGAAAAACAAGAATAAGGAAACCAAATAAAGCGTTTTCAAACTGGGGTTTCAACCCCTGGTCTAAACAACTCATGATAAATCTGTATTCTTTCTTTTACTTTTTGTAAGGCAAGAATCACTATTACTGTTGCTCATACTTAGGTTTAGGGATTTGAACACCCTCAAATGAATACCTCAAATCATGCAGCGTGCCGAGGATACAAAACTAATACCTTATAGACATATGATTTTCCCCTAGTGGACAATAATGCCGAATGCCTTGGGCTGGCTCATCTGTTCGATCCGTGTCCGTGGCAGTGCCTGGTAGGGGTTATCTGACGCTGGTGGTCTGATCTTTTAAGTGCTGTGTGCCCTTCCACCAGTAACCTTTAGCGTCAATTGAGTGTTGTTGTTTGGCATTCCCATAGTGCTTCACCTCAACACATTGCTGTTGTATGTTAGAGTTCAAAGACCTGAAGGAAAACATGTAATTATTTGTATGCAAACTCCAGAATAATGTCCTCAAGCTAGTACTTGATTATTCTGTATGCTGAAATTGCTAATACAATTTAGCTAACTCTTTTATCCAATGTGACTTACAGGAAAACAGTTGTGGAAATGGTCCCATTGCAGCAACCTTGGGTTAATTGCTTTGTTCAAGGGTAGAATGGGGTTTGGGATCTCAGTAACTCTCCAATGGTGAATCACCTCCAACAACTGTATGACTGGAACTTGGGACTTTTTGCCTAGAAATACAAAATTTTAACTGTTAAGTCATGAGAAATACACAATTTTAACTGTTAAGTCATGAGAAATACACAATTTTAACTGTTAAGTCATGAGAAATACACAATTTTAACTGTTAAGTCATGAGAAATACACAATTTTAACTGTTAAGTCATGAGAAATACACAATTTTAACTGTTAAGTCATGAGAAATACATCATTTTAACTGTTAAGTCATGAAGAACACAAGTATGTGAACGCAGACACTTCTATCTCCCAAGCTGGAATTTGCTTTCCAAAATGTGTCAGAAAATTCTTAAGCAAACAAGTATGGATTGCATTGCCACTGCTACAGACATTAGCATAAACAACTTACTTGTACAGCCAATTTTCTGTCAGGTAAGATAATGAGATGACGGAGCAATAGTTTGATAATCTTGCAGAGAAAGTTAAAGTTAGCTACGGTACATTGTCAACATGTTTATAACTAGCTACCTGAACAACAACACTTTTGCTTCTCTATCTTGCAACTCTATCCCAACCCTTGAGTATTGAGTCTTGTTTCCGCTAGAGTAATGCAAGAGTTGTTTAACAAGACACTTGCAATGCATTGGCTAAACATTAGCGTCTGTTTTGGATACTTGTGTAAGACATGTTTAGTTAGCCATAATCCTAGCCAAAGAAACCTTGTGTCTGGGTCTGTTTGTGGATATTGACTTCAGATTGGATTGATTCATTGGCATTGAGGGTCATGTCAGCACTTTCTGATATTGTGTGTCAGTCCCATGAGGTGTATTTGCAAGCCTAGGAAAACCAATATAGATAAAATGCTAGTCATGTGTATGTAAGATACAGCCATTTCCTCAGGCCAATTTGAAGGTTAATGCGTTTTGACAATATTCTTGACCTCACAACTCAGTGACTGTTACAGCTTTAAATCAGAAGGTGCTGCAGGATTTGTTCAGAAGCCATATTCTGTGTAATTTTTTCACAAAAACTTAAAGGTGAAGTGTGTTATTTCGGTGTCAAAATTGAATCATAAAAATACGGTTTTTAAACCGGTTTCCAAAAAACTTCCACCTGCTATTGGCAAATAAAGAGATAGCCACACCCCAAACTCATGTCATTAGCTGAGAAACTGTTGCTATGCTGAGCTGGCCAGAACTGCTTAAAGGGGTCATATGATGCGATTTCAAGTTTTCCTTTCTCTTTGGAGTGTTACAAGCTGATTGTGCATAGATAAGATCCCTGAAGTTGCAAAGACTAAAGTCTCAAAACCAAAGAGATATTCTTTATCAAAGTTAAGACTCTGCCACACCCCCCTAAAACGGCTCGTTCTAACACGCCCCCACATATCTACATCACTATGTGGAAATATTAGCATAATGCCGCCCAAATGTGCACGCAAAGAAAGAAG
>NW_015505473.1:1640079-1667036 GCF_001515645.1 Sinocyclocheilus grahami
AATCAATGTCTTCAGGATTACTAAGGCTATAGGCAGGGGAGTTTTGTTTTCAGGGTTGGAGCTGAACTCTGCAGGACTGCGGCTCTCTAGGACCGAACTTGCCTACCCCTGTTCTAGGTGAAAGCAAAAGCACTTTATTTGGCCTTCCGGAAGTAGATGCATTTAGGAATCTTTAAGATTACTTACAACAGAACAGCAATGCATTTTATGGACGACCGTTTCGTGAACCTAGGAGAGGAGGTAATTCTGACTTTGCTATGACAATCTGGCGCTTCTGAATCAGCTACTGTTTTGTTATTAGTTTAAGTATTTGCTATTGACTGTTCAAATGCGGAGTTTTGCGCATCGTGTGTGTGTGGGTGTGTGTGTGTGCGTGTGTGTGTGCGCGCATGCGAGAGAGAGAGAGAGCGTCACATCACAGTAGAGTCAGCTGTCTTAACCGCGGCTTGTGTACTGTAACATTACTGTGTCTGTTCCCCTTTCGGGCTTGAACTGATGGTAAATCTAATGACATTATTTACTGTCTTTACATTTATTTTGAAAGATGAAGCTCGCGATTATGGTAAGGGGGGTTACATTTCCGACGAGTGGTTGGGGTGTTCAGCCAATCACAATGCTCTGGGTCAGCTGGCCAATCAGAGCAGACTGTGCTTGTCGGAAGGAGGGACTTTGTAGAAAACGAAGCGTTTGAGAGAGGTGGGGCATAGAAGACCTACAATAACGTACAGAATTTGAAAAATAATGTGTTTTTTGAACATTAAAGCATGTCAACATATTCTGTTACACCAAATACACAAAATAATGATCTTTAAAAAAGCATCATATGACCCCTTTAAACAAAGCAACGTTTTGAAAGCAACACAAAGCTAGAACGTTTACACTTTTAGAGTAATCAACCCACAAATGGGATGGCGAAAAAATACTACACACTTCACTTTGGAGCTACATTCACAACACATTGAGTAAAACAACAAGGGCTGCAGCCGAAAACATAGGCAGCTGACTTGCTGCCTTATCAGCTGCCTAATGACTTTGTAGGCAGCGTTTTTACACGAAAGCACCTCATGAAACTAATTTCGGACAGGCTTCTGAGGCAGTGTAACAGTTAAATGATCTACAACAAAATAGAACGAGTTTTGGTGATAACTAAATTAATATTTAATTACCGTAATACAAATTTCTCGCTAGAAATAACTATATAATAAAAATAAATTTAGTCAGAAATATACATTTACACACAAACTGACCACCAAACGCAGGAAGTGAATCTAACTTTGGATTCGGACGCACCTTGATGCCTTCCTACTGTACCTTGGAATGCGTCCTCCGAAGGCAGCATTTTTCAGTCTTTGGATGCAGCCAAGAAATTATGTAGAACAGGATTTTTCCCATCCACATGACCTTGCTTACTAGATAAGAAATGGAGATTGAGAAAGTTAAACTATTCACAAATAAGGGACATTACAAGCGTCAAACTCTGAGTGAAATTTGCAGAGACAGTTTCGGCAGTCTGTTCTGTTAACTCACAATGACGCCTCGGCTTCTTTGCAGTAACTCAAAAATAGTGTGAGACTACAAAAGGTCACCACATCTCACTGTGGGCTTTTTGGAGCATAAAATGAACTTAACCCATCACTGCAGTGTTCGGGCCCATACCATAAGCGGCCATTAAAACACCATCAAATTCACACCTTAGTAATTCCAGCCGTATGTGGAGTGCTAGAGCAATCCCATCGACTTAAAAATAGATAACAATTACCTTCAGCTTCAAATCCTGCCTTAATTTGGCAGGGGAAATATCCACCGCAATTCAGGGTTTATCATGCAAAACAAGTGACCACTGGAACTGGGAAAAACGTTAGTAGAGATCTTTTTTGTGGGGGGGGGGGCGGTAAAGTATTCAGTTTCTTCTGCCAGGGCTGTATAATGAAATAACTGGCCCGGATAGAAAATAAACTGAGTGATGTGTGGAGTTAATGGGCTTTTCATGCAAATGAGGGATGGCTGAATTAGCGAGGGGGCCCATGGAGGTGTTCAGGAGAGAACATCGGCTTTGTTCAGAGCCAGTGGCGTTGAAACCTTTTATCCCGTGCCATTCGCTAACGATGGACGAGCGAGTTGTGCTATAACATGAACTTGTCTGATTAACCAACGGCATCGGTCTCGTTATTCATGTTGGATGAAACTGACCAATTCAAATTATCAAGCTGTAATTAAAAGCTAAAAGTAATTTAAAAAGTTGATGTTAAAAGTGTTTGGAGTTTCATCCATAATAGTAATGTAAAAATATGTCATAGCAATGATGTAAAAAGTCAATATGAAAGGAAAATCAACATGGCTCTCTAACTACATTTTTGCAAAAATGTACCTATACATACAATTTACTGTACTTTCCAGCTGAAATTAAAACTAGTGGCCATAAAACACCAACAACTTTTCAAACAAATTATGATTTGGGGGCAGATTATCGATTAATAAAGACTTATTTTCATGTTTATCTCAAAACACTTTTACCATAGTGCATGATTTGCAAACGAATATATTTTGATGTTTGCATCACATAACCAGCTCTATATGTATAGCTTTTCTGGTGTAGTAAAAATGCTCTGTAGCTCACCTGGTATAGCTGATCATTACACATGCAATGAAAAGCACTCAGGTCCGTGAAACAAGTTCTGATAAAGACTTCTAGAAACAAGCTAAAATGACATGGTTGCTTAAGCAAATGCATTTTTTATCTCATGTTTGCTTTTATTAACACTGTACGTTAGGTTAGGGTAGTTGGTATGTTATTTACAAATAGAATAGAGCATAAAGGGGTCATATGATGTGATTTCAAGTTTTCCTTTCTCTTTAGAATGTTACAAGCTGTTCGTGAATAGATAAAATCCCTAAAGTTGCAAAGACTAAAGTCTCAAACCCAAAGAGATATTCTTTATAAAAGTTAAGACTGGTCCACGCCCTCCTAAAACGCCTCGTTTAAACACGCCCCCACATGTCTACGTCACTGTGTGTGAAGATTGCATAACGCCGCCCAAATGTTCACGCAAAGAAATAAGGCGTAACTTTATTGTTGCTGCCACCGCCGCCACCTTGTTGTGAAGACGCTGTGTGTTTCGTTGCGAAAGTTACTTTGAAAAATACTTTGTTTGGCCTTCCCAAAAGAGGACATATTTTTCATATTTAAAGAATTTGCGATGCAATGGAACGCAACGCATAAAAATACAGTATAAGTCATTATAATCAGTAATTATGTACCCACTGGTTGCGACAAATACCTTGTTTATAATGGGTTTTAATGTTGTTGTCTCGTCGCTCCGGCCGGGACATGGCATCACAGTATGTAACATTTCCGTCACACCCTTGAAGTATTCGGCCAATCACAATGCAATGGATAGTTTAATTTTGCAAAAATGTCGCCACATGCACGTTTTTCTAATGAGCCTGGGTTGATCAAAATCATTACTTATTACTTGTTTAATATACATCTCTGGTCTTTTGTGTTCATCAGTGCATGTTATTCCAAATAGGAAAAAAAAATTATCTTTACCAAAGACAAATTCCTCTTATTTTCCGACCAATTCATTCAATTCCCAATGGATAAAATCAAGTCCTGCCATACATTTTAACACCTTGAAAATCCTGTTTCACCAAGCACTGTGTGTCACAATACGGGAGTAAAATGCAATTATATTGTTTGTCTGAGAAGTTGTGTTAATCTAAATGTAAAAAGAGACACTGTGAATTATATAACCACAATCTCTTTTTCAGTCGACTACACTGAATAAACAGCAAAACAAAACAAGAATAAATGTGTATCTCTTTCGCGCACACACACACACACACACACACACTCTTCCTCTAACCCCCTATCCATTCCTCTGCAGTATTTCACTCCATTTAAAATTGCCACCCGCTTCCGTCTTGCCAAGCCTGAATTGATTTTTTAGGAATTCAAAGCCTTTCACCCCTCTGAGTCTCTGTTGTGCCAGCGCACAATGTAGTTTGCATATGACTAATCATCTGCCGTGTTTATATGTAATCTCATATCATTTCAGGCCATGTCCCCTGTTTTGTATCTCCTGCTCTCCTCTCCCTTCCTCTCGTTCTCTTAGCTCTTGGCTGTATCGCTCTTGTGAAACATAAACCAAATCTACCTTGGCTGAAAAGCATGCAAATATCCCATGCGTTCACTAAGACAGACAAGGACTCTTGCAATCATGTGTAAGAGCAGCTAATGTTACACGTAAGAGCCTGTGGGTGGCATTCTCAATGAAACCTTTAAAACAGTGTTCTCAACGGGTGGGTCGTGACCAAAACAAGTAGCAGGTCTGCTCTGACAATGCTAAATGCAAATTATGAAAAGCAACTTACCATAAAATTGTGACAGCACAATAAGTTTGCTTTTAAAAGGGAGAAGAATCTCTTTTTTATATCACACTTCAAAATAAAGGTTTCAAAATAACTTTTAGGTGAAAAGTTTTTAAAAGAACCATTATTTTCTTAGTGTAAAGAACATTTGAATGAACTAAAGAACCCTTTTCCACTATTGAGAACCTTTTTGGTAATGTAAGGTTACATGTATGTTTATAGTTCTTCGTGGAACCATCGATGCTAATAAAGAACCTTTATTTTCAAGAGTGGATTCCATAGAACAACCATTTTTGGGTTCCCCTAACAACCTTTCAGTGAGCAGTTCTTAAAATAACCTTTTTACACTATGAAGGACCTTTTGCACAAATTATAGGATTCCATGAATGTTGAAGGTTCTTTTTGGAACCACCGAAACCAAAGACCTTTATTTTTTAGAGTGTATTTTGGTGCAAAATCATCTGTCACTTGGTAATATGGTAAAAAAATTTATATTTGGCCCAATATTTGTTCCAATCTGGTAAATCACACTTTGGATCATATGTATTGTCAAGTTTCCCATTTAGGAATTTCCCTATGTCATGTTAATTATTTAGCTTATTGTTGGGCCATTGCAGTTGATGGTTAAACAGGCCTAAGCTGGTTTTGGTTTGGTCTAGTTTAAAAGATCTTCCTTCTCAGCAGGAAAAAGCATCTCAAGATTGTTTGTAAAGACATTTTAGTGACTTTTATATGATGTGGCATCATGGTGAGTTTCCACTCAATGTCTAATGTGAATTCTGGACCCTCAAGCAAAACCAGTTGAGAACTGCTGCGAATTGTAGAACAGCCCTTTTCATTGCAGTTTTATTGATGCAGAGCTATTAAGTATCAGACCTTTTAGTAGGCGGAGATGAGATGGATAACACATCTCTTCTCGTGTTGACTGTTGTCTTTGGGGTCGAGCACAATTGTTTTGAATCCTCCAGGGCAGTGACTCGTCATTCAGCGAAACACAGCGCTCCCGTGATGTTCGCTTTCTTCTCACTGCATTATTAGCAATATAAATCTACGAAGAGGTGAAAAGGCATCACATTCTCAGCTCTGTCTACATTCGCGATTCTGATCAACAAGGGAGATTAGAGCAGGAAACAAACTACAAGGCGTATCTAGTAGCTTTTCAGTCTTACAATAAAGTTGAGTTGTTATAGACAAAATGAAATCAAAATGTAGCCAATTTACTTTTTTAATAAATGTCACTGATTTTATTGTGCATGTTTTATCAGTGCATGTTATACATACATTAAGAAAAAAATCTAAATTTAATTACTTTCTCTGAACTCTGAAATGACTTTCCTGTTGAATAAATCACCTGGGCATGTGGGATGGGAAATACAATAACAAAACAAATACATATATGCAGTGCAATATCATTTAGTTTATAGTTGGTAAGATTTTTTATATTTTAGAAATAAGTCTCTTATGCTCACCAAGGCTGCATTTATTTGATCAGAAATGCAGTTAAAAATAGTAATATTGTGAGATATTATTACAATTTTAATATATTTTGAAATGTAATTTAATTACGTGATGGCAAAGCTGAATTTTCAGCAGCCATTACTCCACTCTTTAGTGTCACATGACATACTGTTTTCTTAAAGGGATAGTTCACCCAAAAATGAAGCTTCTGTCATTAAAGTGTTAGTTCACCCAAAAATGAAAATTAGTCCATAAATTACTTACCCTCAAGTCATCCTAGGTGTATATGACTTTCTTCTTTCAGACGAATCCAGTCGGAGTTATATTAGAAAATTGTCTTTGATCTTTCAAGCTGTTTCATGCATGGCACTCAGCGGGTGTTGCATACATCAGTCCAAAAGAAGTTAAATAAAAAGTGCACATCCATAAAAAAAGTGTCTCACATGGCTCCGGGGGTGAACAAAGGCCTTCTGTAGCGAATCGATGCGTTTTTGTAAGAAAAATATCCATATTCAAAACGTAATAATCACTTTAATCTAGCTTGCGCCAACAGTCCTACACGGAAGGGCTGATGAGGTATGAGGTCAGCGTTACACATGTGCCATGAAACAGCTTAAAAGATCAAAGACAATTTTTAATATAACTCCGACTGGATTCGTCTGAAAGAAGAAAGTCATATACACCTAGGATGACTTGAGGGTGAGAAATGTATGGGCTAATTTTCATTTTTGTGTGAACTAACCCTTTAATTACTCTCCTTCATATCGTTCCAAACCTGTAAGACCCTCATTCATCTTCGGAACACAAATTAAGATTTTTTTCATGAAATCCCAGAGCTTTCTACCATGTTCAAGGCCCAGAAAGGTAGTAAGGACATTGTTAAAATAGTCCATGTGACATCAGTGGTTCTGATTTCATATAAGCAAAGAAAACAAAAATAATGACTTCTCTTCTGTGTCAGTCGACACGCGTTCACAAAAGTACCATGACGCATGTTGAACATGGACTATTTTAACAATGTCCTTACTACCTTTCTGGGCCTTGAACATGTCAGTTGCGTTGCTGTCTATGCAGGGTCAGAAAGCTCTTGGATTTCGTCAAAAACATTTTACTCCGTGTTCCAAATATGAACGAAGGTCTTACGGGTTTGGACCAACATGAGGGTGAGCAATTAATGACAGAATTTTCATTTTTGGGTGAACTTTAATATGCAATATAATGATTTTTGTTATTCAACAAAACGCTATCCTGTGCAGGATTCTTTAATAAAACCACTGATCTTTTTCTCCTTGTGTTCCTACTTCAGATTTTTCATATGACGTATGACCTGGCGAGTGCAGTGGTAAGAATCTTTAATCTGATTGGCATGATGCTGTTGCTGTGTCACTGGGACGGATGCCTGCAGTTTCTGGTGCCTCTCCTGCAAGACTTCCCTCCTGATTGCTGGGTGTCGCTAAACGGTATGGTTGTAAGTATTCAAAACTTTTCATTACTCTGTTTTATTTTGAACTACACATTGGATCAGGTCAAAATGATAATTTGATCAGTGGACAAGAAAATTATTTAGTGAAAATGTTCTCTAAATGTTTAGCTGTTCTTCATTAAGAGATTTAATAATGACAGTAAATATATGCCGCATTCACATAGTGTCAGAATTACCGTAATTACAAGATGACAACTCAGATCCTGAAACATTCACATCGCGGGACTTAGAAATTATTCGTTTCTATGGCAACTTTTACAGATCCAAGAGTGGCTTTGTTGGTTATGACAGCAAAATACTTAATCACTACATAAATTCACCTTCTGTGAAATACAGAAGAACAAAGAGAGCACCTGCTAACACTGGTAATAATAAAATGGCATATCAAACTGAAGTATGTGTAGAGGTTGTTACCTAGATGTTCGTCTGACTGTCTGATGCATAATGCATACAAAACTGGAAAGCACTTGTGAAAATCGTAAGCTCCAATCAGACTGCCTTTTTGCAGCATAGCTTTTAAGGGGTCAGGGATGTTTTTACCATTCTGCCAGGACCAAAATCGTGTCTTGACCTGTGTTGAAATTCTGAGTGCTTGTGAGGAAAATCGAATTATTAAATTAGTTTGCCAGTTGAAAAAAAATTGAGGGAATTAGTAACAAATAAACTAGATATTTCATAGGCAGAATTACAGTATATATATATATATAAAAATCTGCAAGAATACATTGAATTACCGTAATTACAATTTAAATCAAAAGTGACAGTAAAGAAGACTTAAAACTGTTTACAAAAAACTCAAATAAACACTCAAAATCACAAATGTTAATTTTAAGTTTTATATTTAACAAAAATCCTGAGGAAAAAAAACATTGATAATTTAAATAAATAAATAAATTCTTGAGCAGCAAATTAGAATGAATAATTTACGTTACAAAATTACATTTTAAAATATATTAAAATCGAAAAAAATTTCTTTTTAATTTTGTAATAATATTTTACAATATTACTGTTTTTTTCTGTATTTTGATCAAATAAATGCAGCATTGGTGAACAGAAGAGACTTTTTTCAAAAACATTAAATCATATGGACCCAAGATGTTTAAATGGTAGTATAATGTGATTTATGTTTTGATTTGTACAGTATATGTGAAATAATACAGTAAGTGCCTAGTTCATCTAGACAATCAAAAGTTCTAAACACAAAGCTTACACACAAACTCTCTTCCTGTCTAAGTGGGCAGTTTTGGCCAGAATAAGCTGCAATGTGCAATGCAATGTGTCAATAGCTATTACAGTTACAGTAAATCCACTGCAGTTTTGGTGGTTTTACATGATGTCACAACATAGAATTGGAGAAATTGAGAGAATTTTGTAGCAGTTAATATGTTTGACAAAGTCATGAACAAACATCTGAACCTACTTACACAACGTGATTGCAATAATCTCACCACTTAGTCTACATAATGTTTTACGAAATCAAAAAGGAAAAAAGTTCATTAAACAACCCTAGCATACGAAGATTTGGACTTGCACGTCCCATTACTTTTAAAATCCAAGAGGCACTGGGCAGAACATTTGACACTTGACCTTTTTCAAACGAGAGCTGTTCAGCTAATCAGGACAGATGGCTCGCTGTAGTTTTTCACCGCACATCATGTTGGTGCTAAATGGATGTTAAAATGCCAAGATCATTTTTTACTTCTCCCAGCTTTTTCGAATGAGTTCAACTCACATTCCAGGTCAAATTGCTGTGCTGGTAAAAGCATTAGGCTTTTTTAGCTCAAGGCCAAATGTGTCACGCTGTTTTAGGAAATCAGATTTCTCTGATTTCCCGCTAACAAAAATTATGCATTCCCTTTGAAAGCGTGCGCAGAGATCAGCAGACGGCCTGTAATGGGCATGTGCAAATCTCTTTGCATATTCGTCTGAGCTTGTTAGCTTGGCATCACATTAGATAACGGTCTTGGGTGGTGGTGGTGGTGGTGGGGTGATAAGGCTGTCCGCAGTTACGCAACCATATCCCCTCAAGTGCTAGGGGGCTCAATCTAACTTTGAGGTGCTCTATGTGATACTGCAGACCCCTCGGCTCTGGAGGGCTTTACCGGGAATCGTTGATAGTCGTGTTTTGAAATGTTGCGAAACCTCTGGCTATGTTGAACGTGACATTTCTGACAAATTAAAGACGCTTGAGAAGCCTTAGCTCGATCTGTTTTACCTCAGAAATGTTTTATGTCATTTTCCCTCTTCATCTCAGATGAAACAGATGGAAATTATGCATACAGCAGCATCCAAGAAAACAAAGCTAAGCTTAGTCCTTTGTTATAGCTTTAATGCTTACAGGAAGTGATATTACTGTGCTCCAAATATGTTTTTTTTTTGTTTTTTTTTTAATTCTAAACATGAAAATGCACTTCAAAAAATTGAGTCTTTCTAAAGCTAAAGAAGAGGTCAAACGCTTGTGGCGTTTCACTGCAGTTTGATGCGATAGGAGATTGATATTGCCCCTTGTGGCTCTGATTTAAAATTCTAGCCTCAGGTTTCTTATTTTTTCCTTTTTAACCAGAGAATGAAAACTTATTGCAGTACATAAACACTTGAGATCTGTTACAAAACCTAGTGAGTTGCCTATCTAGACAGCATTTACAAAAAAAAAACATATGATGGCTGTTCCAAAATCATAATGTTCCAAATTAGTTAAAACAGTTTTAATGCTGCCTTCACATCCTTCTGGGAAGTTCTGCTCACAAGCCTAGAAGTCATAATTACAATGTGCTTGCAAGTGAAAAAGTTGATGTGGGCATTTCTTTTTCACTTCAGCAAAAACGCTTGATGTTTCATGACTAATGCAACAAAATGAAAAGCAAATGAGTGTGTTAATGCTTATCTTCATGTTTTATCCTGTGGAGCCACAGCTGATGTTGGGAAATGTAATATAATGTAATGTAAATGGGTGTCCGTAAGATTTTTGAACATTTTCGAAAGAAGCATCATATCCTTAACAAGGCTGAATTTATTTAATCAAAAATATGGTTTAAAAAATAAAATATAAATATATATAAAATATGAATAAATATAAGTAATATTGTGAAATGATATAATTCATTCCTGTGATGCAAAGCTTAATTGTCAGCATCATTACTCCAGTCTTCAGTGTCACATCATCCTTCAAAAATCATTCTAATATGCTGATTTACTACCCAAGAAGCTTTTCTTATTATTATTATCAATTTTCAATATTTTTTTTCAGGATTCTTTGATGAATAGCAAGTTTCATTTATTTGAAATCTACATTTTTGCAACAATGATTTACGGTCTATTTTGATCAATTCAATGCATCCTTGATTAATAAAAGTATTTAACAATCAATCAATCAATCTTTCTGATCCTAAACTTGGTTTTGTATAATCACAATTCTGTAATCAATATTTACAATGAAAACATTCCAATTTCTATGCCACTAGTGTCAACAAATGTAAAATAAGGACAGTGAAACTTGTTTTCAAACTTTGAGCTTGTGTAAATATGATCATTCCGTCATAACTTGTCTCTTGAAATGTCAGTCGCCTACAAACATGCACATCAACCACGACTACTGAATGCAGATCGCTTAATATTGTAAAAGTCAATTATGCCAGGGTTCATTCTCTTAAAATGAGCTTTTGTTATTGAGTCATCAATTCTGCAGGTGTTTTGATGCGACATTTCCTCAGCGAGGGGTTTCTAAACTGATAGAGATGCACCACCTCCTCCTTTCTGTAAATTATATCAAGACTGCATCATGATTTTCCATCTGTCTCATTCCCCTGGGCTTGGTTCAGATAAATGCCACAACCAGAAAATCATAACAGAAACAAACAGAAAATCAAAAGCCGGGGAAAGTGTTTTGTTTTACTTTTCTGTACATTTTTATGTACCTTCTTAGTCTAGGTGCATTTTCCTCCCTCTCTCCTTCCCTCAGCGTCTTTGTATGACTTTGAATCGATGACCTCCCTGTTTACCTCTGCACCACTTTCTCCTCCCAAAAAAATCAATGCAGATGAAAAATGAGCAAAGATTCTTTTCCCCGTGCACGGATGGGGGTCCCAGAGGGAGGCGGTGGCCCTGCTGCTCAGTAATTCAGGGTTTAGGCGGGTGAAGTGAAGAAGAGGATATAATGCCCTGGCGGGGGCGTGCTAATTGGGACATTGAGTCGGAACAGACAGGAGGCGACACCGATTGTGTTACCAGCCAGGCTGTCGGGTTAATTTAGCCATCAGAGAGGTTAGAGTTGGAGGAACGTCTGGGGATCACAACATGCCTCCCTCAGCAGGATCCAAACCAAGTGAATGTTACTTTAAAGTCCCCATGAAATCAAAATGAAAGTTTTTTGGGTGTTAGTATCAATATGTTAGTTTTAAGGTTATCTATAAGGCAGTGTGCTCCAAAACAGTGACAAAATTCGCATTTAGAAGATATAAGCATTCAAAGCTTGCAGTTCGTCACTTCCGCCAAAACGGCTCAACGATTTTTTTGACGTCACATCGTACTTCAGCTCCTCATCAAACTTTAATCAATGCAGATGAAAAATGAGCAAAGATTCTTTTCTCCCGTGCACGGATTCAGTAATTCAGGGTTTAGGCGGGTGAAGTGAAGAAGAGGATATAATGCCCTGGCGGGGGCGTGCTAATTGGGACATTGAGTCGGAACAGACAGGAGGCGACACCGATTGTGTTACCAGCCAGGCTGTCGGGTTAATTTAGCCATCAGAGAGGTTAGAGTTGGAGGAACGTCTGGGGATCACGACATGCCTCCCTCAGCAGGATCCAAACCAAGTGAATGTTACTTTAAAGTCCCCATGAAATCAAAATGAAAGTTTTTTGGGTGTTAGTATCAATATGTTAGTTTTAAGGTTATCTATAAGGCAGTGTGCTCCAAAACAGTGACAAAATTCGCATTTAGAAGATATAAGCATTCAAAGCTTGCAGTTCGTCACTTCCGCCAAAACGGCTCAACGATTTTTTTGACGTCACATCGTACTTCAGCTCCTCATCAAACTTTCTGTCCAATCAAATGCTCTCTAGAATCCGAAGCGCCCACCCCCCTAAACTATAAAATAGACGCTGAAGCCGCGGCTGAAATCGGTCACTTGTCCACAGAATTAGTATTTTCTGTACAGTGAATGGCACGTAGTGCACTATATAGGGGACAGGGAACGATTCAAACAGTGTAAATATGCTTTCCATTGAGGAAAAAAAGAAGTCTGGTTTCGCGCTGTGTCACGCTAACCACTGCACCGCACGCACACTCTGCTCCGGTCCAGAGACACGATAGCACGGCGCAGACCACATGCGCGAGTCGGCACAGACCACAAAATGTATCGGAGCTATTTGAATTCTACACAGAATGTTATATTTTATAGCAATATGGATGAGATTGTGGCTGGCATACCCTGTCAAACGCGGCTTTACGGAGCTCAACGGCTCTGAACCGCTCTAGCCCAAGCTGTGATATAAACGAACGCTATTGGCTATTTTAAAAAGGGGCGGGGCTGCTTGATATGTCCCGCCCTGTCTTCCTGTTTCAGTTAAAATGACGTCAACACAGAGTAACGCTGCGTGTTTCTAAGCATTTCAGGGAACCTTTAAATCACTGTATAACTCATTATTTGAAAGAAATAGTACAAGATGGGTTATATATTCCAAACTTGTAGTATCATTTTTCCCCTAAAGTCCACTTATAATGTTATGTAACTGTCATAATGTTCCGTAATGCCTTATACTAATACTTCCATAATGCTCCGTCCATAATGTTGAAACTGTCATTTCATATTCCGGGTCTGTTTGGACCCGAAGAATAATAATTTTATAAAACAGTCATAACTTAATATTTTCAATATTCAAAACTAAAACCATATTGTTTTTGATCAATATTTTTTTTATTATTATTGATGAGAACTTTTATTTGAAAGCATTATATGAAGTTTATAGGAACATATAATCTGAGAACTATTGAAATAATGGAATTAATTTATAACTCACGATTGCTCAAAAAGAGTCCAAATTTATGAAACCTATATATATTTCTAACAAAACAGCATCTGAAAAGTTTTCAAACTAAATAAATTAATTTTACTTGCATAAATGTTTCACTTTCAGATAAAAAAGTGATCAGTTTTTCATACTGCAATGGTTCGCCAGTAGACGTACATATTTGAAAAAAAAAAGTGAGAGAATATAACTTAATACAAAATTTTATTTTTGGATTATTAGGTATTTTTTTGACACCTAATAGTAATTCATACATACCTGGGTCCAAAATGGCTTAACACAATTTTTTTTTAATGCTTTTATGTCTTAAAAAATATTGGAAAAAATCTGGGGAACAAAATAAATTGTGTTTTCAAGGTCTTAAAGCGTTTGCGAAGTTTTGTTCACTTGTTAAAAACTGCATTTTTGTAGACATTTATGCACATCTCTTCTGGGTCAAAATGGACACAAATGTGTTTTGAGGGTTTAAGGTTTCCTGCGCTAAAAACAGATATAATTCATGTCAGAAATGCCCAAATTGTGACAATCAGTAAAAATATTGAGATCTTTAGTGCTTTTTCAAGGTTAGCTCTTCCATTGTTACGGTGTACGTCTATAATTTTTACCATTATTAAATGTGGATAAATGAACATCATGCATTATAGAACAATATTAAATTAATTTGAAATTTTTGATCTAGTTGAATAAGTATGCAATACTGTATTAGACAAGCTTGTAACCTATGTTTCAGTAAAACATACTGAGAACCCTCTGAAAAGTTGTGAAGTGCTTCTTTCCATCGGTCAGCGTCCACTCAATTCTTTTGGAGTGCTTGATGCACAATGATAGTTGCAGGACCTACAGACTGGACATGGACCACAGAGAGATGATTCACAGGCTTTTACCACCAGGTCATTTCACACGGGATTACTTTTACCAGTGGCTATTTCTTCAAAATATCTGTGTAGACGGTAAAGAACACTACTGTAGGAAACTTTACTGGCATAAGAACGCACAGACTATCAAAAAGTCTGAAAGAAATGACTGGTGTAGCCAATTCAAAATCAATGAAATCAGTAAAATCACAGAGAATTTTATCATCATTGCTCTTTAAGTTACTGATGCTCATTTTGAACACATTCAAAGCTAATTTATGCAAAGTAACACTGTAGATTTCCTCCCATTAAGTACATAATTAATGATTGTATAAAAAAAAAGATAATTATGCTAAGAGTTAATTCACTTGAGCTATTCACAAAGGTTTTTTGCATAAAGGAAGCGAAAGAGTGATTATGAACCAGCAGTGGCAGCAGCCAAACCAAGAAAGGTTTTGTGGGAAACACTGTCCGTAGCTATGACAATCTGGCGCTTCTGAATCTGCGACTGTAAGTATGTTTTGTAATTAGTTTAAGTATTTGCTATCGACTGCTCAAATGCTGAGTTTTGCGCAGCGCAGAGTAACGCGTCATGTGTGTGTGTGTGTGTCATTTTCGACGCGTGCTTGCAGTGTTCGGCCAATCACAATGCACTGGGTCAGCTGGCCAATCAGAGCAGACTGCGCTTGTTGGAAGGAGGGACTTTGTAGAAAACGAAGCGTTTGAGAGAGGCGGGGCATAGAGGACCTACAATAATGTACAGTATTTGAAAAATAATGTGTTTTTTGAACATTAAAGCATGTCAACATATTCTGTTACACCAACTACACAAAATAATGATCTTTAAAATAGCATCATATGACCCCTTTAAATTGATGACGCCAGTGGTGCAGAAATTATACTTTTCACATTTAAAGATTTTATCCAGATCATGAGTTCTGTCAAGTTATATCTACATCAGGACAGTAAAGCACCTCCAAAAAGGTCCTAAACACTTCTAGGTCTCAAGGAACATTCATACTGACATTTATTTTATTTTTTGCTCATTTCCATAAAACTCTGCTCAATAGTTGCCTCAAATCACCAAATCTCATTGAAAATTTTAATCTCGTTGCTGTGAAAGTCAACATTTTCATATTTAAACTCTCTATTCAAAATATAAAATCAAAACGAATTGCATCATCTGAATAGAACTTTTGCTTAATATTTAAAAAAAGTTTAGAATTTAATGAAATCTTATTTAAAGGTAAAAATTACAGAAAATGATTAATATAAATGTATAATATATATATATATATATATATATATATATATATATATATATTATATAAATTTTTATAAATGTGATTGCACTTTAAGAGATTAATTTGCTTTGGTCATGAATGAATGATTTAGTCATCTGAAAGAATCTGTTAAGTAAATGATTCAGTGAATCTTTCATTGAAAGGCAGTGATTTGTTTTGGTTGTGAATGAATTAGTGTTTTTGAATGAATAAGTTGAGTACCTGATTCAATGAATCACTCATTAAGACAGTCCCCTGTGTTGGTCACGAATGAATCAGTGTATTGAATGAATCAGTTCAGCAAATGATTCAGTGATTAATTAAAAACAACAACAACAAAAACAGTCACTTACTGATATAACAAAGTGACACGCAGAACGAGTCAGTGAAAACAGCATTGTCCAAACAATGTTCTGTTGTTTCAGATTTGAGTTTTTCCCTTTGCAATGCTTCATTCATTGCCTAGTTCATGCCCTCATAAAATAATTTAAGCACACAAGCTCCTACCTTTTGTCTTTTTCTTCAGTTTTCAAATGTTGTTTCATGTCAACAAAATGCTGCAATGTTCTGATTTATCTTGGAGCCTATGGAGACAATAAATAGGAAACATATTACTGGAACAAAGACTGATGAATAGATTCACAAAAACATACAAATTCACAATGAACCATATACACATTTTTCGATTCTGTTCTGTACGCACGAGCACACAAAAAGAAACCCATCTGACCCCTCTGAAGACAGCAATAGCCTATAATATGTATTAAATCCAGTAATATCATGTAGCCTACAAATTCCTTAAGTCCTCTTATCTCCCGCATATGGCTCTTGATCTTCAAACAACAACAACAACAAAAACAGTCACTTACTGATATAACAAAGTGACACGCAGAACGAGTCAGTGAAAACAGCATTGTCCAAACAATGTTCTGTTGTTTCAGATTTGAGTTTTTCCCTTTGCAATGCTTCATTCATTGCCTAGTTCATTCCCTCATAAAATAATTTAAGCACACAAGCTCCTACCTTTTGTCTTTTTCTTCAGTTTTCAAATGTTGTTTCATGTCAACAAAATGCTGCAATGTTCTGATTTATCTTGGAGCCAATGGAGACAATAAATAGGAAACATATTACTGGAACAAAGACTGATGAATAGATTCACAAAAACATACAAATTCACAATGAACCATATACACATTTTTCGATTCTGTTCTGTACGCACGAGCACACAAAAAGAAACCCATCTGACCCCTCTGAAGACAGCAATGTATTAAATCCAGTAATATCATGTAGCCTACAAATTCCTTAAGTCCTCTTATCTCCCGCATATGGCTCTTGATCTTCTATAATGCTGAATTAAGATAAGGACCGGATCAGAATAAAACTTGGTTTTGACTTGGGAAAATAAGGACCCAACCAGAAAACCTTATCATACACCTAGAAATAACTTAGAACACCCTTTGCAAACACCTAGCAATATCCTAGCAGTGCCTTAGCAACCACTCAGAACACTTTAGAAACCACATTGCAACACCCAAAACACCCAATGCAGTGATGCACCAGCACCCAAAACACCCTAGCAACCTCATAACAGCACCCTAAAAGTTCTACCCAGAACAACCTACAACACCCTACCAACAACATGGGAACACCATAGCAATGCTGTAGCAACTACCCATAAATCCCCATCAATGACCTAGCAACACCCTAACAACAGCTCAGAACACCCGAGCAACACTGTAGAAATGCACTAGCAACCACTCACAACACCCTAGAAGCTACATAGGATCACCCTAGAAATTCTGTAACAACCACCTAGCAAGGCCCTAGCAACAAAATAGCAATACCCTAGCAATTCTGTAGCTACCACCCAGAAAACTCTATCAACCACCTAGCAACACCAAGCAATGCCACCCACTCAGAACTAGGGTTGCGAAGGGGCAGAACATTGGGGAAAATTTCAGAAAGTTCCCAGAAATTTACTTGCCATTTTCTGTCCCTTTGCAACCCTACTCAAAACTCTCTAGCAATTCTGTAGCTACCACTCAGAAAACTCTATCAACCAGTTAGCAATGCCCAAGCAGTCACTCAGAAACCCTAGAAATACTGTAGCAACCAACCAGAAAACCAATCACCTTGCAAGGCCATCAGAAAACCCCATCAACCACCTAGCAACACCCTGCCAATGACATGGAAACACCATAGCAATTCTCTAGCTACCACCCAGAAAACGATATTAACCACCTAGCAACGCCCAAGCAACCACTCAGAACACCCTAGAAATTCTGTAGCAACCAACCAGAAAACCAATCACTTTGCAAGGCCCTAGCAACTCCCTAGCTACCACTCAGAACACCTAAACAACCACATAACACAACATAAATTATGTTAGTAACAGACTCGCCCTGACAACCACTGACATTTATTTTTTCAGCAAACGTAGTATGATATGCAATGACAACATAGTTCTTGATGTCATTCCAGCATAGAATGCTATAAGGAATATCTAATATGATGCAATTTCCCCCCCACGACCTCTATGTGTGCAATTACACCTTAATTTTTCCATCAATCTTTGAAAGAAATCAGCAATCAGCATAGAGATTCGATTTGGCAGTAATAGGTGACTCAGTATTGGAGTTAATACAATCGTAGAGAGAGAACGCTAGCACATCAAGAGCATTTTCCTGAAGTTATTGACAGGCGCACAAACTCAGCAGAATTAGCATGTGTGATACTAGCATCCCGGGTAGCTTTGAGAGCCCTGTGGGTTGGCAGGCAGCGCTACGCAGGTTTAAGAGCGGCTTCAACGAGTATTTGTCAGCTTCCTCAGCACTTTTTTCCTCTACAAAATGAGCAGGAAGAGATTCAAACAGTCAGCAATTCCATTCCAGACTCCATCCATGAACATGGAACAGTCACATCCTCACATCCCTCCAGCAAGCTTCACATAAACACGAGGAGCAGAGGCCATCGGAAGTCATATGGGTCTTGTTTTAGTCCGTGTTCTCAGTTAACTAATGTCTGTGAGTAATGCTGACATTGAGGAGTGACAGAGCAAACTGAAAATAGCTTCTGGGTATAAAATAAGTCAGAGAAGCAAATTCATCTGACCTAAACAGAGCACTCCTACATTTGGTATGACCTCCCAAAAAAATATCCAATGGAATCAAACAAATGGATATCCAAATATCCAAAATCCAAACAAATGGAATAAGAAATAGCTTATTTTTTATAAAAAAGTGATGGAGATTTACCACTGATTACAGAATGGCTTTACTGACAAGATGCGCGTTAAACATCGCATGCGATTTATCGTGCAGCCCTAGGTCTGAGTGCTTTTTTTTTTTTAGTATGTTAACTTCCTCCCCTTAATTCTTGTGTCTTAAGCACATACACTGTTAAAATAACTGAAACAGGGTTCAGTGACCAATCAAAAGATCTTTCACTCTCTACACTTTCCGTGTATAAACGAACATTCAGAAGATTAAGAAAATGACATAGCCTACTGCATGCTCAGATGCAAATGTCTCTTCAGGTGGAGGTGGTTTATTCGAGCCCCTGCATTACCCTTTTCTGAAACACTGGGCCTGGTAACGTAGCGTGTGATTAGCTGGAGTGGTGGAATTGGATTGAATTTCAATTACTGCATGTCTGGTCACGTCTGAGAGAGTCACACCTGGGTGAGGAAAGAGGCCACACGTTCACAGTCACACAAGGGCCACGGCTCTGATACGCTGGAGAAAGAACTTCACAGGTTTGCGACGCCACTTTGATTTCCATTGTTGAACAGGTCAAAGAATTTTCCACACGAAGAAGAGCACAAATTTGTGAACGGAAATGTGCATGTGTCAACAGTGGTGGAGCAACTAGCTAAACATAACAGCGCTATTAGCTTAGCTATTACTAGGCTAACTATATTACTTTGAAAAATTGTTTATATCCCTAATTAATCCCTTAACCATGGTAAAATCATGGTAAGACTGCCTCTCATGGCTTATTTCTTTATTATTCGGAGTGCCCCCTTAATATAGTATCTGTAAAAAGCTAATGCAGTTAGCTACTTTATGTCAGTAACTTGCTATAAGCTAAACTATGAGTTACTGATATATCAGTAGTTATATAGTAGTATATCAGTAACTATAATCATAGTTTAGCTTATAGCAATTTATGTTGTATTATTCATGTGTCTGCACATGAATGTCTCGTAAATGTCTGTGGCTATTATTATATTAGCTTTATGACCCAAGCAATACATGGACACACGTAAACTCCTGGTACGATTGTGCTTTCAATAGAGAAATAACATTCTATTTTTCTAAATAACTAATACTATCTATGTAATACTATTAAACACTAATATTTAAACTATTAAAATTATAAAAATACAAATATTTGAAATATATATAATATAATATAATATAATATAATATAATATAATATAATATAATATTATGAAGTGTTAGTTAAAACTGTGTCTGAGTGCAGAGGATGAGAGATTGTAGGTGTTTATGGAGTGATTCTGATTGAGACGGATCCCTTCTCTTGACATCTGGTCATCAGAAACTATAGAGGAAGATCCTTTGGGTTTTACACACACAAACCCACATTTACAAACCAGATTCTCTTCCGGAAAGGTTTAATAATTTAGTTATTTGCCGTTGTCACAAAGCATGACATGCTATTTACATAAAACTGAAACAAACTTTTCCAGCTTGATATTTTTTTTTCCGTAAGCACCTGATTTGACTTGCTATTTGTTTTTCCCTGGTGGACAACAAATCAGGTGAAAAAAATAAAAAGCCTAAAATTACAGTATCAACAACAAAGAAATGTTTGGAAAATTTCAGTCTTGTTTTCATGAGCTGATGTATTGATTGTGAGTAGGGTCAGACACGCTGCAGTACATCTGCAGTACACTTTGTCTCTTTCTATTCACACAGTTCTCCATTAAAATCAGCTGCGCTAATAGCCTGTGAGAGGACTGAAAGTGTCCTTCCTCTTCTTCTCCCGTCCAGCATGAGCAATCCACAGAGCCGTACATCAACTGACGGCAGCTAATGGAAGTAATCCAAGTTGATTAGCAGAGACCAAAGCCATCACTTCTTTTAACACCCCACTGCAAATGACACGGAGACTAAAAAGATGGTGTAGAGATGGAGTATTTTCTCAAAGAAAAAAAAAAGGTGAAAAAAAATATATATATAATTTTTATAATAAAGAAAATGGTCAAAAAAAGGAAAAAAAAATAAATAAAAAAAGGCTAAATATTTTATTTTTAACAATTTATAATTATTTTCAAATTTAATTTTAAAATATACTATTTACTGTTACTATTAATATATTTTTTTCACACAAATACAACATACCCATTTAAAAAAATCATTATAACACATGTACAAATAAATCTCAATTAATAAATATTAGAAAAAGAGAGAAAGACAGAGAGAGAAATTTAATAATCATAATACAATTCATAATAAATAAAACTATATACATTGCTAAAATATATTTAGTTTTATTCATTTACATAATTTTGTTTGTTTGTTGCTTAGTTGTAAGGCAAAATAGTGTTACAAATAACTTTAACCATGTAAAATCAAATGGAACATTACATTGGACAAATAAAAAATAAAATAAAATGAAATGAAATGAAATGAAATAGAGATATAGGTGGACGGTTGGATTACAACAAATAAAAGGGAACAGGAAATACAATAGAAATACAGGAGGAAATACAGAGAAGTGGAAATACAGACAATAGAATACAGAGAATACAGGGAAGAAGCATGGAGAGAGATAGTTTGCCATGCATGAAGGTCAAGTTGGCAGGACGCTGTATGCAGACTCACTGATACACTGAATATTTTGCCTGCAAGCGTACAAGTTAAATTCACTCCACCTGCTTTTCTATTGCTGACTATTTCTTTTTGTGTCATCTTCTCATCTCTGCCTCTATCGCTCTCTTAGAACGACTCCTGGGGAAAGCAGTACTCTTACGCACTATTTAAGGCCATGAGTCACATGTTGTGTATCGGGTACGGAGCTAGAGCGCCCGTCAGCATGTCGGACCTTTGGATCACCATGCTAAGTATGATTGTGGGCGCCACCTGTTACGCCATGTTCGTGGGTCACGCCACAGCCCTCATCCAGTCTCTGGACTCATCTCGACGGCAGTACCAGGAGAAGGTAAGTGCAGCCTCATTGGTTTCATTCACCTGGCTGCGTTGTTTGCAGGTATTCACATGTTATTTTGATATTTACACCACCATGCCTTCACTGGACGTGCATGTGATGGTACAACATCTTGACAGCGTAGTAATCTGTGTCATCATCATGTATCACATTATGAGCTCATTGCTCATCAATCATTCAAGAATGACATCAATATTGATCGCATGTCAAAGAAATTCTACCTCTGCTACATGCATTGCATGCTTCAGACAACATGTACAGGTTGATCTACATCTACAGGGCTAAAGTTATTGGACATGTTTGGATGAGCGGTATGACCAAAATGAGCCATTTTGTATCATCGCAAATGTATATTACAAAAAGATAATAATAATTGATATAATAATAATTGGAAATTATATTTCATAATTATTTTATTGATAATTATTAATAATTATTTATATTTTTGAATAACCAAGACTATGAATTACTATTAATATTAAATTGTCTTAATATTGTTATACAAAAATATTAATACCATTATTTGAAAAATTATGAAAATCTTCTTTTGTATTATTGTTATTGCTGTTATTATTCTTGAATAATCAAGAAAATTGATTCTTATTCATTAGAAATAAGTATTCGTTATTATTCCAAAATATTATGATTAAGTTGTATTATTATTATTATTATTATTATTATTGAATAATCAAAGAAAAAGGATTCTTATTAGTAATTAATATGCTTTACTATCCAAAAACAAATTTGCTTTATTATTATTAGTATTATTATTATTAACAACAACAACATTAATAATAATAATAATAATAATAATATAAACAAGGGAAATAAAATATTATTAATTAGTTATTATTATTATTATTATTTAGAACTGGGAGTAATGGTTGTAGTAGTAGTAATAATAATAATAATAATAATAATAATACAATTATTAAATAAATGTTAATTTGTAATTCATATTCTTGGTTACAATTATTATTATTATTATTATTATAATTTTTAAGAACTAGGGATAGTAATAATAATAATAGTAACCAAGAATATGAATTACTAATTAACATTTGCTTTATGTTGTGTTTTAATTATTTTAATAAATAATAATAAATTACTTAATACTAAATATTAAAGCATTATTTTACTATAAAATATTTATTATTATTATTATTATTATTATTATTTTAATCACTTTTAATCAAGTAAAAGTTTTTAAAAAGTCTAGTTTTTAAAGTCACTTCACATCACATTTGTAGTTTCTCCCACACATTCTGCTCTATTTTTTCTCATATTATATTGTCACTCTCACTTGTAAACAGCATACAGCAATAGCAGCAGAGACACATCTACCGCGTGTGTAATTCTCACCTGCACAGGTTTCTGAACCAATGCTGTCACTGCTTGACACATTCCTGCAGTTCTCTGACCTCAGCTGTATAGTTCATTACTAAGCTCAATCGAGGACTGTGATACTTAAGTCATCAACTCAGAGATGCCACTGTATATCGATTTCATTTCCTCTAAACAGTATGCCACTTCCTCCCTGAGAAACCATGAGAGGATGGATTGGCAGATTATCCCTCATTCTAGTGTCTTGTCTTTGAGTGCTTGTTGTACCGTTAGTGGATCATTATATCCCTGTGCTTTCAAAGAGGATTTATTCCAAGTGAACGACAAAAACTCTCTCTCCGGGCCAAAGCATGCGCAAGGGGAGCCAGAGCTGCTTTGTCCCATGAGAGAAGGGGGGCTTATCTCATCTGGGCTTTGTTTGGGTAGCAAACCCGACCTCAGTGAGCTGGGTTAACATCACAACACACACACAACGTCATACCAACATGAGCCATCAGGTTCTCCGTTTAATGCAATTACAGTGGATGAGTGGAAAGACGAGATTGAAACAGAGAGAATGGGATTGTGCTCCAGGGAGCTGGCACAGAATAAATGAAAAAGAAAACGTACACAACTGTCAGAGAAAGATTGGAGCTTTTAGTAAGCTTATCACGGGGCAGTATCCTCAAAAACTGAATATTTGCACCATATCTACAATGAATTTGTACCTTTTAAAAGGTACTGACCCAGTAAAAAGATGTTGTACCTCTTTTTCTGACCGTGTACCACCAGTGAAAAGTTTGAATACACACTTAGTAAAGAAATATAAAAAATGGGACCTTTTTAATATCTTGACTTTTTTTTCTCAAGAGGTTAAATAGAGAGAAAATTGAGACTTTTTCTTAGGTTTCTCAGATGTTCCTTTAGAAAAAGAGCCCAGTAACTGAGTCTTACTTCTAGAGGTGTTGAAGAGATCTCAACAATGTCTCAAAGATAAGTTCTGAAATCAAGAGTCAGTGAACAAATGAAGACTTTTGCTGAGGTTTCTCCAATGTTTCCTGAAAAAAATACCCCTGTAGCTTCACTCTTCAAGAGATTTTAAGAGATCTCAAACTAAACTCAGATTTGACAAATCTGCAAAAGTCTGCAATCAAAATAAACACATTTCTCATTAAATTCTTCCAAGACCAAGATTTGAGCTACCTATACTATCCACATACATATTATTCAAAAGTTTGGGTTAGTTTTTTAATTGAATTGAATTGAATTGAATTGAATTTAATACTTTTATTCAGCAAGGATGCATTATGGTTATTAAATATAAAAGTAAAACTTTTACATTGTTACAAGTATATATATACATTTCAAATACATGGTAAAATATTAACACACCTTCAATAATAAGAAATGTTTTTAGCAGCAAATCAGCATATTATAATGATTTCTGAAGGATCATGTGACACTGAAGACTGGAGTAATGATGCTGAAAAATTCAGCTTGGACATCACAGAAATAAATTTCATTTAAAAATAGTTATTTCAAATTGTAATAATATTTCAGTATTTCTGTTTTTACTGTATTTCACTGTACTGTATTCATCAAATAAATGAAGCCTTGGTAAGAGACTTTCAAACACATTAAAAATACCCCCAAACATTTGGTATTGTAGCTTTAAACTTTAAACTCGTACTGTATATCAAATAATTTCTCTATTGTTTGCATTTCTATTTCTCCTATGAAACTTAACACCGGAGACAAAGCTGATACTTAAATGAGACACTGACAACTGACAGTTATGAAACAGTTACGAGGAACCCCTGTGCAAAAAAAAAAATGTTATATACAATTTCTCTTTGTCGACAAAATCAAATTAATGCATAAGCATAAACTTATGCATTCCAAAAAAAAATGTTTGCATTTCTTTATCAAGTGCACTATAAGCTGCCTTTGGAAATAAAATATCTGCTAAACAACCAACTAAATGTCAACATCCTCTAAATTTATTGTAGTAGCATATACACATTCCGACATACGATCCAATCAATATCCAGAGATATTTTCAGTGTAGCTCATTTGTGATGCTGTTACAGGGTTTTAAAATACCATCTAGGAGTTTACTCGCATTCAAAAAGTTGCATTTTCTCATTACAGCCGGCCCTTGCATCTTCTTGATTGGCAAAGCCATTTAGCTGAAACCCTTTAGCAGAACAAAGTGTGGGATTTCCAAGCTAATGCGATTCCTTGACTCTGAAAAAAAATGTTATATACAATTTCTCTTTGTCGACAAAATCAAATTAATGCATAAGCATAAACTTATGCATTCCAAAAAAAATGTTTGCATTTCTTTATCAAGTGCACTATAAGCTGCCTTTGGAAATAAAATATCTGCTAAACAACCAACTAAATGTCAACATCCTCTAAATTTATTGTAGTAGCATATACACATTCCGACATACGATCCAATCAATATCCAGAGATATTTTCAGTGTAGCTCATTTGTGATGCTGTTACAGGGTTTTCAAATACCATCTAGGAGTTTACTCGCATTCAAAAAGTTGCATTTTCTCATTACAGCCGGCCCTTGCATCTTCTTGATTGGCAAAGCCATTTAGCTGAAACCCTTTAGCAGAACAAAGTGTGGGATTTCCAAGCTAATGCGATTCCTTGACTCTGGAAAACATCCATGGCTCATGCGTACCATCAATTTCCCTGTCATGGCCGCCGTGCACAGGCTTATCTGAGTTGCACACGTAGCTGGTGTCACCTTCACCGTGACAATGACACAGCGGTCTGAAACGGACAAAGGGCTTTGGTGAATTTACATCTCTCTGCCTGTCCCAGCACGGACTCTTATCTCCAATTTAAATATGATTTTTTGACCTTGCGGTGGCCGTGTAGCATTCGACACAAACGAGACATGCGTTCCTCTTCCATTTAGGATCGCAATGTCACCGCTGTGGTTTCATCCCGCCATAATGCCAATTAAAATCTGGCTCCATTGCAAATGGATATTAGATACGGCTCCCCTGCCCAGAGATCTGCAAATGGCATTCATATTGAACGGGCCTTTCAGTGGTCACTATATATAAACAGCGGAGGTCAAATGAAAAAGCCAATGTCACTGGCCCATACTGCCGAGAAGAACAGCATCGCTGAACGCCAGCATGCGGTATGTCTTATTTTGGATACTGGTGTGCTGATGTCCCAATCAGGCTGCTTAACTAGCCTTTTACAGAGCAAACTATTTGACAGCTAAAGCTCTGCTTGGTAATTAAAGCACTACAGCTAAAATATCAAAACTAAAAAAAAGAATACATGAAAAAAATCTAGATACTAGTTGAGCACTAACCTGGCTAATTGGGATGCTAAAATCTAATGAAAATCTAATGAACTGCCTTGCTGTGTATTGCTTATAAGATAAAACAGAGAAAAATTGTGAATTTTCAGTTATACTGAGTATTTTTATCAATACTATTTACTATTGAATGAATTACAATATAAAATGAAATTAAGCATATTTTATCACAACTCTCACAGTCTTAGATTTATTATTATTATTATTATTATTATTATTATTATTATTATTATTATTATTATTATTATTATTATTATTATTATTATTATTATTATTATTATTATTATATTTTTTCTCATTTCTTTTCACTTCCTTACAGTTTGGCCAAACTTAATAAAAATAGTATTAATAATAAATTATTATTGTTGTTGTTGTTGTTGTTGTATTTTTAAAACTAGGTTTTATTTTTTTTTTATTAATATATAATTATTTTATTTTTTCTCATTTCTTTTCACTTCCTTACAGTTTGGCCAAACTTAATAAAAATAGTATTAATAATAAATTATTATTGTTGTTGTTGTTGATATTATTATTAAAATACAAAAAAAATACAATATTATATTAAACTACAATATTATTATATATATATATATATATATATATAACAGTTCT
>NW_015505473.1:1672767-1674328 GCF_001515645.1 Sinocyclocheilus grahami
TTGCATCTTCTTGATTGGCAAAGCCATTTAGCTGAAACCCTTTAGCAGAACAAAGTGTGGGATTTCCAAGCTAATGCGATTCCTTGACTCTGGAAAACATCCATGGCTCATGCGTACCATCAATTTCCCTGTCATGGCCGCCGTGCACAGGCTTATCTGAGTTGCACACGTAGCTGGAGTCACCTTCACCGTGACAATGACACAGCGGTCTGAAACGGACAAAGGGCTTTGGTGAATTTACATCTCTCTGCCTGTCCCAGCACGGACTCTTATCTCCAATTTAAATATGATTTTTTGACCTTGCGGTGGCCGTGTAGCATTCGACACAAACGAGACATGCGTTCCTCTTCCATTTAGGATCGCAATGTCACCGCTGTGGTTTCATCCCGCCATAATGCCAATTAAAATCTGGCTCCATTGCAAATGGATATTAGATACGGCTCCCCTGCCCAGAGATCTGCAAATGGCATTCATATTGAACGGGCCTTTCAGTGGTCACTATATATAAACAGCGGAGGTCAAATGAAAAAGCCAATGTCACTGGCCCATACTGCCGAGAAGAACAGCATCGCTGAACGCCAGCATGCGGTATGTCTTATTTTGGATACTGGTGTGCTGATGTCCCAATCAGGCTGCTTAACTAGCCTTTTACAGAGCAAACTATTTGACAGCTAAAGCTCTGCTTGGTAATTAAAGCACTACAGCTAAAATATCAAAACTAAAAAAAAGAATACATGAAAAAAATCTAGATACTAGTTGAGCACTAACCTGGCTAATTGGGATGCTAAAATCTAATGAAAATCTAATGAACTGCCTTGCTGTGTATTGCTTATAAGATAAAACAGAGAAAAATTGTGAATTTTCAGTTATACTGAGTATTTTTATCAATACTATTTACTATTGAATGAATTACAATATAAAATGAAATTAAGCATATTTTATCACAACTCTCACAGTCTTAGATTTATTATTATTATTATTATTATTATTATTATTATTATTATTATTATTATTATTATTATTATTATTATTATTATTATTATTATTATTATTATTATTATTATTATTATTATTATTATTATTATTATTATTATTATTATTATTATTATTATTATTATTATTATTATTATTATTATTATTATATTTTTTCTCATTTCTTTTCACTTCCTTACAGTTTGGCCAAACTTAATAAAAATAGTATTAATAATAAATTATTATTGTTGTTGTTGTTGATATTATTATTAAAATACAAAAAAAATACAATATTATATTAAACTACAATATTATTATATATATATATATATATATATAACAGTTCTAATAATAATTTATTAAAATGTTAATAATAACTCAATACTAATACTTATTATTATTATTATTATTATTATTATTGTTAATGTATTTGTTGCCATATTTTATAATAATAATAATTACCATATAATATTAAATTATAAGTTATAATAAACTAACATAATATTGTAACTATGTAAAACTGTAACTCTATCTGGAGATTGTAAGTTTAATAATAATAATAATAATAATTATTATTATTATTATACTT
>NW_015505473.1:1675479-1693489 GCF_001515645.1 Sinocyclocheilus grahami
TTATTATTATTATACTTTTTCCTCATTTCTTTTCACTTCCTTACAGTTTGGACAAACTTAATGAAAATAGTATTAATAATAAATTGTTGTTGTTTTTGTTATTGTTATTGTTGTTGATATTGTTATTAAAATACAAAAAATACAATATTATATTAAACTACAATATAATTACATATATAACAGTTCTAATAATAATTTATTACAATTTTAATAATAACTTAATACTAATATTTATTATTATTATTATTATTATTATTATTCTACTTTTTCTCATTTCTTTTCACTTCCTTACAGTTTGGACACACTTAATAAAAATAGTATTAATAATAAATTGTTGTTGTTTTTGTTATTGTTATTGTTGTTGATATTGTTATTAAAATACAAAAAATACAATATTATATTAAACTACAATATAATTACATATATAACAGTTCTAATAATAATTTATTACAATTTTAATAATAACTTAATACTAATATTTATTATTATTATTATTATTATTATTATTCTACTTTTTCTCATTTCTTTTCACTTCCTTACAGTTTGGACACACTTAATAAAAATAGTATTAATAATAAATTATTGTTGTTGTTTTTGTTGTTGTTGTTGATATTATTATTAAAATACAAAAAATACAATATTATATTAAACTACAATATTATTATATATATAACAGTTCTAATAATAATTTATTACAATTTTAATAATAGCTATTATTATTATTATTATTGTTATTATTAAAATACATTGTTATCATGTTACAGAATTATTAATAAATGCATGAATAGAACTTATAATAAACACATATTATTATTATTATTATTATTATTATTATTACTATTTTTATTAATGTAGTTATTGCCATATTTTTTATAATAATAATTACCATACTATATTAAATAAATTGAGAAATGAGAAAACAACAATAATATTAATATTATTAATAGTAGTAGTAGTAATAATAATAGTAGTAGTAACTGCTGTAATCTCTGTTTTATGAGAGATCTCAAAGGTCTCTTTTCTGAATCCGCTCTTGCACTGTCTGATTCATTGCCGATCATATCTGCTGTTCCATTTGCAAAGACAAGCATAAGAAAGCCAACTAATGGAAGATAACCACACTCCAGCGGCCTTATCTCTCATCAGTCCACTCATCTGTGGCTTTGCAGTAGCAGATCTCTTATGATCAGCAGATCAAACCAGCACATGGATGAGATCAGACCCAGAGAGCAGCCACGGCTCGTGCTTGTGTGCTGAGCAGAGAGTTCTTTCAATGTTCAAGATCAAAGAAGATCGGCAGGAGAGCGCTTCGAGGAGAAGTTTCTCTGATGTGAGGTCAACGTTCACCTTATTCACCTGATGTCATTTCTGATAGCAGTTTAGGAGTAAACACAGCCATTTTTCCTGGCATTTACAGAGCATTCCACAGCAGGAGAGCAAGGCGAGGATCTTCTTCAAAACGACATAAACAGCTAGAATCCCTGGTCAGATCAGCAGTCCTGTTTTGTAATGCTTTACGAATACATGTTGTTGTGTGAATGAATGCAAAGGTTAAACAAGTGGATTGTTTGCTGGATGCTACAAGACATCTAAAGCCAGGTGCACACCTGTTTTTCTGTCCTTCCTTATGATTGTTGCTTGTCAGATTCATCAGTGTCCCCTGTAAGAGCTTGAAATTCAAAGCAGACTGCGACATCAACAGCCTTTTATATGTCAGTTTGTGTGATATATATCTTGGGACTTTGGTCATGATTGACAGTGTTGACTAGGTGATAATTCACGGCATTGATGTTGTCAGTGTTTTGCTTGAAAAAATAGAAAAAGTGTCTGAAATTTGTTGCTGCTGGGCGAAAAAGGAAAGGTCGTTTTGATTGTATGATCATGACGTGAGGGGAATGCTAAATAATGACATTTATATTGCACATTATATTATATAAATAACCCTTAACATGGATTTTTATGCAACATAAATATTTTATTATTGCTAAAAAATTTATAAGAATAAGAAACTAATTGTATATAAACACTGAATGTATTTGCTGTGCTCCTATTTTTCTGAAATTGCTGCAACACGTGCAACAGACATGTTTATTTTGTGTGTTTTTTTTTACTTTAACAGGATCCAAAATATAGATTCTAATTTTCAAAAGGACAGAATAATCAAAGGCATTATGACCTCAAATCATCTTGCCTATTCTCATCTTCCCTCGTAGCAAATTAGGAGATATGTATTATCATCCGCCTCGCATGAGCACCACAGTCTATCCTCCCCAGCCAGGTGACTTTGCAATTTGGTGGAACAAAGCACTTTTTGGGTAGTTGTGTTGTCTCTTCACTTTGAGGGGCAGCCACAAGCTCCTGAGACGCAGGAGAGATGCAGACAGGCTGGGCGGATTGTTTCTGACATCTAATATAACCCTGCCAGAGCCCAGCACAAGTTTAATGTGATGACCGCTTCTGCGAGAAGAAATGGAAAAAAAGAGTGGTGATAAACAAACCTAATCTTGCCAAATCATGTCTGTTCCCATGCTGATAATAAACCCGAACATGGATTAGCTTTCTGTGCTTTTGCACGAGATGTAGTGGAGAGGAAAAATCTGAACGAGCCTAGTATTAACACAAAGAAAATAAACGAAAAGATAGTGAAAGGTAGTAAAAGGAAGAAAAGAAGAGGAAAGTCAATGGAAAATAAAAGGTAGTGAAAAGGAGAGGAAAATCTTAGGAAAAGGAATAGGACAGAACAGGAAAGGGAAAATGTAGGAAGGAAGGAAGGAAGGAAGGGGGGAAGGAAAGAAAGAAAGAAAGCTGGAAGATGAAGGGAAACTGAAAAGGTACAAAAAAGGAAAAGGAAGGGAAAGGAAATGGAAAGTACAATAACAAGAAGAGGAAGAGGAGGAGACAGAACAGGAAGGAAAGAAGGAAGTTAGGTAGTAAGGAAGAAAGGGAAATAATAGAAAATGAAAGGTAATGGAAAGAGTGTGAAAGAAGCAAAAAGGGGGCAGGAAATGAAAAAGAAAGGAAGATTGAAAAATAACACAAGGTCATTGAAATGACAGGAAAAGGGAAAGGCCAAGACGCGAAAGGAAAAGGTAAGGATAAGGAGAAAAGAAGGGAAGAGGGAAAGAAATGAAAGGGACAGGAAAAAAGAAATCTGGACAGTAAATGGAAAGAAACTAAAAAAGCACAACACAACAGGAAAAGGAAATGGAATGAAGGAAGGAATACTGAAAGATGAAAGACAATTTGAAAATGAAAAGGACAGGAAATTGAAAGGAAAAGGACAGAACAGGAAGGGGAGAAGGAAGAAAGGAAGACTGGAAGATGAAATTGATAATAAAATGGGCAGGAAAAGGAAATGTAAAGGAATGGGACAAGAAAAGGATAAGACTGCAGGACAGGAAAGGAAAGGAAAGGAAAGGAAAGGAAAGGAAAGGAAGAGGGGACAGGGAATAAAAAGGAAGGAAGGAAGGAAGGAAGATGAAAATAAATTGGAAAAAACACGAAAAGAGAAAAAAGGGGACAGGAAAGATGGGCAAGAAAATAAGGGGGGGGGGGGCAGGGAAGAAAAGAAGGAAGGAAAGCAGAAAGAAAGAAAAGGATTGTGCAAAAAAAATTCTAATTCAGGAACACTGGCACATGTCTGCAGGAATCGGCTGGTAAATCATGCGTCGATGGCCTTTTTGAAGCGGATATATAAACATGCCGCTGACACTAAAAGGACGCCAGCTGTCATTCACACAGACGGCTGAAATATTTTAGCATTACCTCAGTGGGAATCATGAAATCCATGTAAGCAAGCTTTATGAAATCCCCTCAGGATGAAGTGAGTTTATCTGCTCTGGCAGTACCAATGATATTTGTGCTTTAAGCCACATGCCCAAAACAGCTTGACTTCTCTGTGGCATCTCACCACCTCAGGACTGCTCCTATAAAAGCCTCAGCACTGCCCAAACCAACCAACCCAAAAGTTTCCCTTCTTTGTGAGTTCAGCGTAAATCAATGCACTGCAAACACAAACATGCCTTATCATGCTCTGACAGACACACTGTAATCAATGTAGAACAAGAAGTGACATCGTTTTTTCATTTTTTTGTTTTCACCCTCATTTTCGTTGCGACCCGCCATCTTACCACAGCGTCACTGGCCTGCAGTGTGCAAGACGATGTTTATTCACAGGTGCTGTCGTCACCAGGCTGACAATCCGTTAAACCAAACAGGCTGATCCCCTGATTCCGCTTCCTGAATGTGTGTGTGTGTGTGTGTGTGTGTGTGTGTGTCTATGTATGCAGACTCTGATTAAAATGGATGAGATTCTGAAGTTTCTGGAGTTTTTGGCCTCCAGCTCATGTTTTTCCAAACTTTCAATATGTGCTTGTGTAAGGGTAGGGTGGCCATCTGTCCAGTTTTAGGCCTTTTTTTTAAATGCTATGTTCAACTACCTGCACAGCCTCAAGTTGGATGCTCATTTGTCCTCTTAATATAATCATCACTATTTTATACTTTATCCAATGGTATATAATTACTCAATAGATTTAAACATGGGCTAAGTTTGAACTAATATTAAGTGACCTACATTTTAGACACAACACTGACTCCAAAATAGTTCCAAACAGTCACAGCAGAAAATTTGTGGTTCCAATCAAAGTTTTTTTTGTTTTGTTTGAGTGATTCAACATTTTTAACAAATCATCAGTAGCTTTAAGTGTTGGGCAGTAACGCATTACTTTGTAACGCATTACTGTAATTTGATTACTTATTTAGTAACGGAGTAATTTAACACGTTATAATTTATAGCGGCACGCGTCTGCGTCTCCGACTCGGCACCCAGAGCCGATTGCAGCCACTCTAGTCACTGCTTGTGTTTATACCAGTTGCGGCACGTTTTAGAAGCGTCCCAGAAGCAACTCTGCGTGCTGCTTCACTAAAGATACAAGCATACAGCTCTTTAGATTAAAAAAATTATGACTAGTGCTGTGACTACAACATACATAAACCTGCCAATATCCGTGGCCTTGACTTACCGCGAGAGGAAAAAAATAAGTTTTTAACCACACATCTATCATTTTTATCATATTTATAAAATATTCCAAAACTTTTGTGCAGACCTCTAATGGAAACCAGGCGAGTGACTTGTTGCCACCTACTGGCAGTTTTGGTTTTATATTTAAAGGATCATTTTCCCAACATTTTATATTTGTATATTCAAAATATTTTGGATTTTATAAAATTAATATTATAACATTATATATCTATGTGTAAACAGTCTCTGTAAATACTAATCTAAATTTCGCCTGATTTAATTTGATCGGTAACAGCCCTGCAATAGTCCTATCTTTCTACTGTAATTGCATTTATTGAGTAACTAAATAAATAAATAAATGTAAGGGGACATATACATTTAAAAGGGTTAGTAGAGTTGACTTTATAGAAAGGTTAAAATGCCACAGGAAATAGATTTTAATATCAGCCCCCTAATGGAAAAATTTTGGAAACGTTTCTGTCACTGCTTATACAGGTTTGGGATTATTTAAGTTTTTATACCATTTTCAACTGTATCCAACAAAGTTTCCTCCTTTTTGGTGTTATAAAAATGGCCACCCTATGTAAGAGTCTTCCTCCTGGTAAGCTGCTGTCCAAGCTTCTCAACTAGCTTTAAAAATGTACACTACATAGGATTTCTCATGCACACTAGTCTAGAGTATATGTGTCTGAAAATAAACACAGTGACAGTGTCTCAGAAAGGAAGCCCATATCAGAGCTTTGCGTTTGCCCTGATGCCCAATGACTCATTGAGGTCACTCTTACTCATATTATGAATATTCAGCACTCTCTCTGACTCGTCCAGATTAGAAACATTGTGTGGGGAATTCACTAGGAATGAATTGTGCCCACACCATTTATTTGCATTGTTTTAGCACTCAATTCCATTGCCTGAATTATGCAAATTATGGCACTGTAGTTAAGTATCAGATACCAATCGATAATACCAATCGATCCATGTCAGATTTGTATAGCTGACAGATATACAGATTCGTAATACCTCAGAGACGTATTCTAAAATCAGCATGGTCAAGCTAAAGCAGTCTGTACCATCTTAGTGTCCCACAGCCTAAAGACATCAGCTCTTAAATTCTCAAGGCCTCTGTCTAAGAGACAAGGATAAAGACTTCTTGTCGGGATTGTAAGTAGCCCTGGGTCTAGCCGTCTCCCCGCCGCAGATGCAGCAGAGAGAGACAGGGAGATTTGGAACATTAGTCTAATTGCTTGGTGCTTGAATTGTCATTTAAAGCCATTTCACCCGCACTGATAAAGGATCACGCGGTCTTCTGTTCTGTCCTGCTGCATTTCCCACTCACTGCCATCACATAAAACATATGCTTTTTTCCATGTAAAACAATCTGATTATGGAAATAAACATTAAAAGTGCTGTATCCTACATGTTTACAGTACTTATGGTTACCAATTTAGGAATAAGCATGTTGTTTTTGCAACTGTGTAGTTCAGATTTCGAAGAAAATGAATTGTTATCATTGGCTAAAATGAAAAACACAGTTTTTTTTTTTTTACATTTTCCATTTGTGAAAGGAATACTACATTTGTCAAGATCATGCACTATTAATTTGTCCTGCAATGCAATGCATTCAATCTAACCTTCCATATTAAATGTGATAAATGAACTGAAATCAATGATTTTTAACATCAACTTTTGGCAGTTTGATCATGGAGATGTTTTTACCCAAATTGAGATTCAAATTTGTTTTTATTTATTTTTGTTGAGAAAATATACTACTATTGTCTATTATCAAAAGTTGTAAGATTTATTTATTTTTTAATTTTTAAAAATTATTTTACAGTTTTATTTAGCATGGATGCATTAAATTGATAAAAAAAATTAATTTAATTAAAGACATTGTTAATACTGTAAAAATTAACAGTACATGTAAGTGTAAAAGGGAATTAACAGTAAAATGTTACAGAATAATTCTATTTCAAATGCTGTTCTTTTAAACCTTCTAGTCATCAAGTAGTAGTAGTAGTAATAATAATAATAATAATAAAAAAGTTTTCACTATAATAATATTAATTACAATTTTATATTTTCTTATAAATAATTATTTCATTTTAGATTATATTAATATAAAATAAAAATATTGATTTTTAATTTAATATTATATTAGGTGAAAGATACATCATGCAGATGCGCTGGGACACATCATCAATGATGTATTTGTTTTTACATTTCACAAAAATATTAAGCAGCACAACTGTTTTCAGCATTAATAAAAAAATGCTACAGCCAGTTTGAATTTGTGGAACAGTTTCTTTAATGAATCTAAAAAGTACACTTATAGAGAATAGATAAAACAGCTCGTACAGAAATAGAGTTCATATATCTAACAACATTTATTGATTAATCATGAACAGAAGAACTGATATAGATATGTAAGTCAATCAATGTAGAAGTTTAAAATAGATTGCTCTGGGACAGATATAGACTGTCTTGGTATCATTTCCTGTGACGGTATGGAGTGGGCAGCCTGTGTAGCTACAGAAAGCATACGAAATTGAATTTTTGTGTAACCAGAGATAGGTGACAGGGAGCAGGTGCTGGATTAGACATTCCTGCTCTGATGTCATCAGCTGAGTTGGCAGACAGGAAGTGTTCATCCGCGCGCACCACCTGCCCACAGACAATGACCCAGCACAATTCCCTGTGTGCGTGTGGATGTGTTTACACAGGGTTCATCTGAAAGACTCATCACTAAATCATGCATGAATTAAAAAGATCATTTCATCAAACGCCTACACTGAGGGGCATTTCATTGCTCAAGGTTGCTCTTTCATAGCTCAGGTAAATGTTCTGAGTTTTGTTTCATTTAAGGAGCAATTCCTTGGGGGACGTAAAAATAGAAACAGCCGAGACAATAATAGCAAAGATAATTCTGTCCTGGATGCATCTGATGAAATGTAAGTATCAAAATCTCTGACTTTTGATTGCAGACTTTAATTGCGAAATTGAAGAGCACAACGATATATACAAATTTAAACCATTTCTAGTTCACAAACTACTCTAAATTGCATTTAGTCATTAAACACACTTGCACTACCCTTCAAAAGTAAAAAAAATAAATAAATAAATTTGGCTCAGAAATGCTGCACTTATTTGATCAAATATGCAGGAAAATACTAATAATAAATATTATTACTAATTAAAATAATTTTCTATTTGAATATACTGTATTTTAAAATGTTGTTTATTCCTGTGATGCAAAGCTGATTTTTTTTCTGCATCATTAGAAGATTTCAGTGTCACATGATCCTTCAGAAATCATTCTAATTATGTTGATATTCCTTTATTATAATATGTTGCTGTTCAAGAAACATTTATTATTAGTATTATTATTATTATTATTATTATCAATGTTGAAAACAGTTGTGCTACTTATTTATTTATATATTAACCATTTATTTATTTATGTAATTGTGGAAAATGTAATACATATTTTCAGAATTATGCCCTGAATTCCATTCATTTGATGAATGGAAAATTTCATTTTTTTTTTAAAAGAACAGCATTTATTTAAAATAGAAATATTTTGCATGAATATATTTCATTATATTCTTATCACTGTCATTTTTGATCAATATAATATGTCTTTGTTGAATCATTTAAAAATTAAAATGATGATGATTATTATTTTTATTTTTATTATACATTATTGTAGTATTATTAGAATCAAAATAATAAACAATAATAATAAAACAATTTATTTTCAAAAGTTTCAGCAATAATTTGTAAAGAAAGTGTTTTTGCATTTATTGGTGTTATAATTTAAAAGAACAGCATTTATTTAAAATAGAAATATTTTGCATGAATATATTTCATTATATTCTTATCACTGTCATTTTTGATCAATATAATATGTCTTTGTTGAATCATTTAAAAATTAAAATGATGATTATTATTATTTTTATTTTTATTATACATTATTGTAGTATTATTAGAATCAAAATAATAAACAATAATAATAAAACAATTTATTTTCAAAATTTTCAGCAATAATTTGTAAAGAAAGTGTTTTTGCATTTATTGGTGTTATAATTTATACATGTTATAAATTGTTGAAATAAATTATTGTGTGGGGGTTTTTTTAGAAGCAGGAGACTAACTCCCATGGTGTGCAATGTTGTGTCACTGAGGTCAAAACACCCATTCCTGTCAAGTGTAATCAATGAAATACAGCTAATGTTGCATATTCTGCTCAAAACTGTACATGTACAATGTACAATCTGACAAGAAACAACAGTAAAGGACAGAAAAAGACACGCCTTAAGCAAAAGTCTCCATTTGCCCTCCATTTAATTCAATTGCAATCTAGGAGAACCAACTGTGATATTATTTCCTACGAGCCTTGCTTACTTGCATCAGTTCCAGCTTTTTTTTTTTTTTTACTCAAAACTTTTTTCTCTTACAGTACAAGCAAGTGGAGCAGTACATGTCCTTCCACAAGCTTCCAGCTGACATGCGGCAGAAAATCCACGATTACTATGAACACCGCTACCAGGGAAAGATCTTCGACGAGGACAGCATCCTTAACGAGCTCAACGACCCGCTCAAAGAGGTGAGACACAAATACCTCATAGTAGTGCTGACCCAGGGTCAGAGCTAATGCGGCCACGGGAACATTTCAACCTAAGCATCTCAGAAAATAAGTGCTGATCTAGGATAATCTCCCTGTCTGGATGCATAATCGCTTTCATTTGGACATGAAAGGAAACATCTTATCTTAGATCTTCACTACTTCGCTATTATTTCAATGCTACGTACAGTTCTTTAAGCCCTAGTAACCGCTTATGGCAGATTTACTCATCTGTATCAGTAACGCTGTGTCAGGTTATTGGTAGACTGAGTTATAAAAATCTGATATCAGCCCCCCAACAGCCACAGCTGATGTTCTTATAGACAAATTAAGACTTTTAAGTTTTTTTATGATGTCATAAGGAAGATTAACATCTACTGTATGTCTGATTGAATATAATGAAATACATATTTAAAATAACATATAATAGCTTTATGTGGTATTTTAATAGTAAGTAATGATTTCCATACCAACATTACATTAAAAGTAAGTCTCATAATTATATCCCAGGAATACAACACAAAACACCCAGCGTGTTGAATTAAATATATGAAAGTACGCCATTAAAATTAAATCAATATGACATGAAATCAATGCTTAATGCTGTGATAAAAAAGACACCAATTCACATATACACAATGAGATACATATTAAATACTGTTAGAAGGTAAATAAATAAATTCTAGGTTGTTTTGCATAATATTACAAATGTGTTTTGCATAATATTTTGTATAATATTAAACATAAATATTAATTATACCTTTCTTGTTTTGCATAACATTAAAAATATTATCTTAAATACATTACCTTTTTGCATTACAGTTCAATTGTCAATTGTTTTTTAACAATAACAAATATTGTGATAAAAATTAAATTTTAATAAATAAGTATTGGGATATATATTCAAACAAAAATATTACACCCTTCTAGGTTGTTTTGCAAAATAATAAAAAATATTGTCTTAAAGGCCTGAATTGTCTTAAAAATTCTGATTAAAAGTGCCATTTTTAAAATAAATATTGAGATACATCTTCAATATTGTCAGAAGGCAGCAACATAAATAAATATTTTTCTTCACAATTTCTAAATTAAAAAACAAATGCTGCATAGTTGAAATCCTCTATACAATAAAAATGGAAAGGTCAAGCACATTGCATTGTGGGATACAGTACCCAACACAATGTGCTCTATTGTACATTATACTGCACATTTTGGTAAATATTAAAGGTCATCTAGATATTCTACAAGTACAAAAAATTAGCATGCAGTAGACATATGCATTGGAAATGTATCAAGATTACCAAGAATGCAGCACTCATGTCATCGTGATTGAGCAGACAGAGTGAGTGTCTATTATGACACAGCAAAATGAGAGATAACACTGACGGCATCATCCCCAAAACACCTTTAACTCCCGGCAGCACCTCCCTCCCTCCCTCCCTCTCTCTTCCATCTCTCTCTTTCCCTCGGTTGGTCAGGGCTGCTATTTTTACATGCACCGCCTTGTGACAAACCAGCTTTAAATAGATAAAGTCTCCAGCTTGTCTCCCTAGTGGAGGTAAAGGGTTGGACGTGGCTATCAAACTCATTATTCCTCCTGTGTGATTGCGGTCAGAACCTTCCTGACGCTTTTCTGACTACGCCACGATTTAAAGCTCAGTGCAAATTTATTCTTCACACCCAAGCCACACCAAACAAACACATCCTTCAGCCCGGAAGCGTGGAGACAAGAAAGACTGAAAATTATGTGCATCAGGCTTTCAGCTAATGGCTGAAGTGAGCTTGACACTGACTGTATGGGCACCATAAAATAAGCTCACTGCAATGCAGTGGGAAGACAGTCTATAGAGGCTGGTGATTGTCGCAGAGGAGAGCTAAGCAAAAAGTAAAAAAAAAAAAGCTTTGAAATCTGTAGTTTAGAAAGTCATTTTTACATTGCTCAGCCCTACTAAATAATATGTTAAATATTCACAACATATTTGTTTTTGCTGATAGTTAAAAATGAAGCAACATTGTGATTATATATAATTTAAGACATAAATACTGAGATCACGTTGTCAGAAGGCAAAAACATTAAGAAACTTTAAATTATTTGTTTATATGACACCTTTCTCGGCTGTTTTACAAACAAATAAACAAACACACAAATAAATAAATATTTACTGTTTTCTCTGTCTCTTGTCCCACAGGAAATTGTGAATATGAAATTAAGCAACAGTGTGATAAAAAAACACCCTTCCTGTCATTTCAGATATAAATATTGAGATACATATCAAATATTGTCAGAAAGCAAAAAACATTCAAATAAATAAAGTAAATGAATAAATAAAAATACATGTTTTATTTATAGTACACCTTTTTTGGTTGTTTTACTAAAAACACAAAATATCAAATATATTAAATGTTTTACTTTTTTGCATTACTATTCAGCTGTTGATTTAATATTGAAAAACATTCAGATAAATAAATAACCAACCTAAATAAATAAGTAAATAAATAAATGTTTTGTTTTTGTTAATATTACATAAAAAAATGCTATCTTAAATGCGTTGTATTTATTTATTTATTTCCTATTCTATGTGTCTTGAGTATGTATTCTTTCCGTTTTGTCCCACAGGAAATTGTGAATGCAAAATTAAGCAACAAATTATTTGTGATAAAAACTTAAAATTAATGAAAAAAATTAATAATATTAATAATAATAATAGTAATAATAAATCTTTTACACAATTTCAGTTATAGATAATACATGCATATCAAATATTTTTTTAAAGAATAAATAAATAAATACATGTTTATATTACACATTTTAGATTGTTCTACAAAAACGCAAAACATCACAAATATACTGTATTACGGTGTTAAAGGGGTCATATGATGTTGCTAAAAAGAACATTATTTGGTGTATTTGGTGTAATGAAATGTGTTTATGCGGTTTAAGGTTAAAAAAAAAGATTATTGTTTCTCCTCTATGCCCCGCCTTTCTGATTTTTACAAAGCTCATCGTTCTGAAAAGCAAGGTGTGCTCTGATTGGCCAGCTATCCAGTGCGTTGTGATTGGCCGAATACCTCAAGCGTGTGACGGAAATGTTACACCCCTTACCATATTCTCGGAGCGACGAGACAAAAACATTAAAACCCATTATAAACGAGGCATTTGTTGCATCCAGTGGGGACATCATTATGGATTATAATGACTTGTACCGTCTTTTGATGTGTTGCATCGCGCCGCGTAAACATAAAACCCTTGTCTGCATTTGTGATCGGAGAAATGACAAACAAAAAGCGCTACTCTACACTGCCCAAAACTCGCGTTTGAATCGTCAGTGGCAAATCCACAATCCAAATATGAAAACGTACGTATAGTCTGTGAGTCAGAACAGCCGGCATTGTAGTGTTACTCTACCAGGATCAGGAAACAGTCCTCCATAAAATGTGCTGCACACATCTGAATATTTGGGTTGAACTGTTCTGGAACAGTGTTGTAAATACAACTTAACCACTGATTTCTAGTCGTGTCCTCTTTTAGAAGACCAAACAAAGTAGTTTCGCTTTCACAACGAAACACACAGCGTCTTCACGACATGGCGGCAGCAACAATACTACAGCGAGAATAAAAGTTATGCCTTCTTTCTTTGCGTGAACATTTGGGCGGCGTTATGCAAATCTTCCCACATCGTGACGTAGATATGTGGGGGCGTGTTAGAACGAGCCGTTTTAGGTAGGCGTGGTTGACTCTTAACTTTTATAAAGAGTATCTCTTTGGATTTGAGACTTTAGTCTTTGCAACTTTACAGATCTTCTTTATGCACCAAGAGCTTGTAACACTCCAAAGAGAAAGGAAAAATTGAAATCGCATCATATGACCCCTTTAAAAAAAAAAAAACGTAAATGCATTTTTCTTTCTTTACTGTTTGATGTCTTTTGATCGTGTTTTCCTTGTTTTGTCCGACAGGAAATTGTGAACTTTAATTGTCGTAAGCTGGTGGCCACCATGCCATTGTTTGCAAACGCAGACCCTAACTTTGTGACGGGAATGCTGAGTAAGCTAAAGTTCGAGGTCTTCCAGCCTAACGATTACATCATTCGCGAGGGGACCGTGGGTAAAAAGATGTACTTCATTCAGCATGGAGTGGCCAGCGTCATCACCAAATTCAGCAAAGAGCTGAAACTCACCGACGGATCCTACTTTGGAGGTCAGTTCAAAACTCAGATTGTTTCCTCCGTTTCTGTCAGATTCATTCATGGTTTAAAGCACAATTACAGCACAATCAAATAAAAATACAAACATTAACCCTAACCAGTGCCATGCAATTCCTGCAAGTACATCATTTCGTACTGATGGACCAAAATCAAACTGACATGTACAGTACAAACCACAAGCTTTTAACTCTGAGAACAGCCACACAGTGTTTTATAATTCAGAGATTATGTCACGAATGACCTTGATGTCACATGTTCTTCAGTGTTACCTAAGCTGCACAATTGTGGGAACAAAAATTTAAATGAAATACATTTTTCTCACGATTCATGAAGGTTGTGCCTGCTCTAGCATGGCTGCACTGTGATGCCAGCCACCTGCTCCAGTGGAAAACCATCTGCTACTGGTATTTTGGCCCGTAGCGGGAATGCTGCTGGCATGTGTGCGTTTGTACACGGGGGCGAACGTGTGTCAAAGCTGCTGGCAGTGTCAGGAAATCTCTCCCTCTTCTCTGCCTTCTTATAGAAACTCAACACACATTGACCTTGGTCCTATATTGAAGGGAGATCACACAAAAACATGCAGGACAACCCGATTTACTCACTTGTTAATGGTTAGCATTAAGTCGAATTGCGTTCAGTGTAGTTTTTTGACCGCCATGCAATTTTCAGTGACCAATACCAAAGCTGACACTGGAAATTCAGGAAAAAAAGTGTCTAGTATTTATTTATTGACTGATTAAAAATAGCTGAATAGCAATATATAGCTATCAGCAATTAATTAATAAAAAATAATTTCAAATTCTAACTAAATGCTAAATACTATTTATTTTAGTTAGTTAGTTAGTTAGTTAATTCGTTATAATAAAACAATTCATTGTGAATAATAATTTTAATAATAAAAAAACTAATTAAAATATGTATTACTTTTATTATTATTATTAAATTAAATACAAAAGCAAGTAATTGGGTCTATAAATCCAAAACATTTGTACTGATGCTTGTACTTTAATACCATGAGCTGTTACATTTTAATAATAATAATAATAACAAAGAAAATAAATAATAAATAAAAATAATTACAATTAATTTTAATAAATATAAATTAAGAAAATTAGGACTATTGTAAAGTAAATTATGACAATGATGACTATTATTATGTTTTTTATTATGATTAGTATCACCATTATTATTATTACAATTAATAATAATTAAAAAGGCTTATTTTTTTATACAATTAGTGCATTAATTGTTGTTGTTATAGTACTAATAAATACAGACCAAAAAAAGTATTATTATATAATTATTATTATAATTGACTTTTGGAATTATCTGAAATCTTTGCACTGATTCTTGCATCTTTAAAACACATGCTGTGGTTTAATTTAAATTTTAATAATAATAATAGTTATTGTTATTATTATTATTTGTCTTATTTATTTATTTATTTTTAAGCATGCTGTGATTCAAAGCATCCGTGTAAGTAAACTAAAGTTCTGGCAGTGTGCCGTGAGGTGAGGGCCAGTTAAGGTGAAGCGCTGATCACGATAAATCAGGCAAACCCCGTCGATTAGCTCACAGCTGGGATACGTGCCAAACCGACAGACCTCCAAGGCTATGAGGTCAAGTGTCATTTCCATTTGCAGAGGCCCGAGAGGAGGGCTGGTTGATTGGACGCTCTTTTGTCAGGGTGAGAGAGACACCTTCACACATTTGCTAGCTTAGGTGCTAACTCGTTCAGGCACTCATCCACCGCTGGCAGCCAGCCACAGACGTGCAAAGTAAGACAATTACTACTGGAATCTGAAATTTCTTGACGTTTCATCATATTGTTGCTTTCAGACTCTCTCCATCTCTCTTGACTTTTCTGTCGCTGTTATTGGGCTGTGAAAATGGGCATTATGGTGACATTTGAGCCTAATGAAACAATTAGAAATAGAACAGCAAGCGCAAAGTACTTTTGCCGTCCTCACCTTTATACTGCACCGCATGACGCAAGAGAGATGGCACTTTTCCATTAAAAAAAACTCCAACACCTTGTTCCCACTCCCAGCTGGAGAGTGTTGTTAGCATGTCCCGCGGGCTGACTTTTTCCACAGCATTTTTCTTGTCCAGGACAAAATGTCAAGGGTATCATCTCTAGACTCTGTAAATAATGCGACAAATCTGTCATTTTGAAGCACAGGATGAACAGTCCTACATTTACAGCAAATATATTCACAAAATCAGTAGTCATATGATATTTACTCCAGCTTACAGACATTATATATAGGAGTATGTACCCACGCACATTTCAAGGTTAAAGACAGGACCATTTGCACTTCTATAAGCACTAAGGACTTTTCTTCCCGAATACAGATTAAACCAAATTGTGGACAAGATTAAACTGCCACTGACGACTCAGGTTCATTGACAACAAGGTTCATTACAAATCTCTCTGTGAGACACTTTGAGTATGTACTTTGTTCAATGAAACACTTACTTCTCAACCATTGATGGGGCACAGTTTCAGGTATTACATTAATAATAATAATACAAATGATAATAACAACAATAATAATATTTCTTTGTTTAATAATATAAGTAATATTGTCTTTTTATAATAATAATAACAATAATCATAATAATAAACAATCACAATAATTCATTATTATTATTATTATAGTTGTTGTTGTTTTAAATAATACATACACTTATAAATAAAATGTTATTGTTATTATACAAATAAAGCAAATATATTACTAAAATACAAACAAAAAGAAACAATCAATTGAACAAATACATTTTAAAAATATTATTATTATTATTAGTGTTATTATTATTATAAATAATATAAAAAATTATAAATAAAATGTTATTGTTATTATACAAATAAAGTAATTATATTTATATTACAAAAATACAAACAAAAATAAACAATCAATTGAGCAAATAAATTATTATTATTAATCAATAATAATAATTGTTGTTGTGGTGGTTTCTTTGTATAATAATATAAATAAATGTTTTTCTTTTAAAAGAAATATAAATCAATATATTTATTTAAATAAGTAGTAGTGCTGTCAAACGATTAATCGCATCCAAAATAAAAGTTGTTGTTTACATAATATATGTGTGTATACTGTGTATATTTATAATGTATATATAAATACACACACATACAGTATATATTTTGAAAATATTTCCATCAAATACAAATAAAGTATTTTTAATTTATAATCCAAACAATTAAAACTACTACTACTATTATTATTATTATTATTTCAAATAGGTGAAATAAACAAATACTTCATAATTCACTATTTAGTGCTGAAGTATGCGTAGTTAGTCCAAACCTTTTTTCGTAATTATAAAAATATATGTTCTTGGAAAGCTCACCAACCAAGCTACACAAGGCAGCTCTTCTAGAAGCTCAATAAATTAGTGACGTTCGGTCTATTCCTATAACACAAAGTTGCTGGAAAATATACTTTTGGAAAGCAATGATACAGATGTTATTAAATTGTCAACAATAGCCTCACTTTTTTTTTTTTTTTTTTTTTTTGCTTCCATATTGTGAGGAAGAGTACCTCAAGTTTGTACAGAACTGGGGAAAACTGCATTTTCATATTATGCACCCTGGGTATGGAATAATTTACAAAAAGATCTCAAACTAGATACATTTGTGTCTACTGGTGAATTTAAAGGTGATTGGTGATTGCTTTTGTTGAGAGGATGTTTAAATATTGTTGTAATGTGTACTTCTTGTCTTACTGTATGGCTGCTACCTTGGCCAGGTCGCTCTTGAAAAATAGATTTTAAATCTCAATGAGACTTCCTGGTTAAATAAAGGTAAAAAAAAAAACAATCCAAAAGAAACAGCATTAATTCCTTCTCACATGACTTGCATCAGAGCTTCAACACAGGTAAATGCTAAATTCAGTTACCACATGACCTGCAAGTAAAGTGTGTTCCAAAACCAACCAGTAAGAGTGATCTTATTAGTTTTTGATATTCACAGAATAACATATTAAACCAGATACGTCACGTGAATTCACACCCTCATGCTATGTTTATATGCTAATCTGATGCTCAACCGGCCTCCTTCTGCAACGAGTGACCTCCATTATATAAAACATGTAATATCTTCAATTCATCTGTTTCCCACAGAGATCTGCCTGTTGACGAAA
>NW_015505473.1:1694956-1696987 GCF_001515645.1 Sinocyclocheilus grahami
AAATTAGCATTATTTTTGTACTATGCTTTAAAAAAAAGTCTTATTTTAAAACCAGTCGGCTTGATGTACTTTTTAACATTTCCCCTCTAAACACAAATCCATTATCACTCACACCACTTTTCATAGAAATACTGAAAAGAAGGATTTCTCTTTCAACCAGTTTCAAAGGAACAATGGAAAATAAAAAAGGGATTTTATTCAAGCTGTCTTAAGACACATCAGGTTCTGTAATGCTGCACATTTTAGTCTTTGTCTCATTGTTGAGATACAGGCCACCGTCCATCATGGATTTGAATTGTGTGGAATTCAAATGTGAGCTAATGCATTCTGAACATTCGTAGAACATCGGTTTGATGTTCTGCACCATTCAATGGGTTCGGTCTATGACCTTGTCACCACTTTTTTGTGCTATTCAATTGAATTCCCTGTCACTACGGTTTACAGTAGGGTCTAGAGCATGAGCCTTGTTACTCTTCACCCAACATTTCACAAATCTTTTATTCAATAGGAATATTTAACTAGTTTGTGACAGACCAGATTTGAAGTGAAGCACAAGTGGTCACATCCAAGCATAGCTTCACAATATGCATTTCTTTTAAAAAGGGGTTGATATGATTATATGATACAAAGTATAAACTGTGTCTTGTTTCTTTGTGCACCTTTTGATTTCACAGTTCATAAGATAAAACCAGAAGATAATTTAAGATGTGACCTGAAAACACAAAGTAAATGTTTCTCCTTTAAGCATATGAATCGGTTATGATGTATACTAATATAGCATGAAGCCCTGCATAATTTCACAACGTGATTGCATGAAACATGCTAGAAATATAAAACAATATCCCTTTTTAAGTTCCATTATACAGTCATTGGGATCGAATAAAAAATGTGCACCTGCTTGCCTGCATCCAAAAAAAATAGTTAGATATAGGTTCTAATGTTATTTTTTAACCTTTTTCCTTGGTTCTTTTTATTTTTGTGTTTATTTGCTAAATTCTGGCATGTCGCTATTGACTTGCCTTGCACTAAAAGTTGGATTGGATTGGTTTGGATCAATATGCCCACACTATTGTGACATGCACGTCACGACTAATCAATAACAGATAAGAATTGACGTGATCAGGCCAAATCAAATCAAATTCAATTTGATTAAATGAAACCCTAAGACGACAGTATGCATTACGCTGTCCGAATTCAAAACTAGGATTCTATCTGCACCCATCTCTGTTTGTGGCATTGACGTTAACACCCTTTAAACGCCAGTCACAACGCGAGACGACCGGTGTAAACAAAGCCAAGACGTGCATTTGTCCTTTCATGTGGAGAACGAGCTTGTACTAGATTGCCACTGCAAGTTGCCAGCACTTACAAAACAAAACTTTTGATTTGACATTAGTCCAACTAAAACAAGGGGTCTTGTCTCATACAAGGGAAAAATACGGACCGTGACATGATTGGTGCTCCATGTACTGTTTTTTGGACTGCAAATGCTTGTCTCGTTCTAAGCAAAAGAATTTGACAAAAAAAGAAAACTAAAGTTACCATGCATTAACCAGAATGACATGTTGTACAATTGATGTATCTATCTTTATTTAAAAATTATTTGACCAGGAGCCCCTCTTGAGATGAGCTCATCTCGTTTTCAAGAGTGTCCTGGCCGACCAGTAGGCAGCAGGTAAATTCCTCATGACGATCCAGATTTTCCCCCCTCACATCTGAAACGATCCACAGGCTTAAGGCAGCCAGCATGCGTTCAGTACACCCAGTGGACCTCAAAACCAAGGTTAAATCAAACTAATAAAACGCCATTGTAAGTAAAAACAAGGTTGCATGCTATTGTTAAAGTCAAGGCAAGTAATTTTTATGTCATGTTTGGGCATTTATCCTATGTAACTGTCTTTATAATTATAAATGCATGCATACTATTTGATCAGTTCTAGAAATTCCAAAAGATGTGCTTCACTTAAGGTTTTTACTGCTTGTTGTGATGATGTTGCTAAACACACACAAAATGCTTCATTCTGTTTTAAT
>NW_015505473.1:1697703-1698648 GCF_001515645.1 Sinocyclocheilus grahami
ATCCACTTCAAATGTTGACTACTGCAGTTACAGTCAAGCTACTTTAAATGTTTAGCTATCCATAAAGATAAGACACTTACCCCTGGTTTCAAAGACAATGCTTAAGCCTAGTCCCAGACTAAAATGTAAATCTGAGCTGTTTCAACTGAAAGAAACTTGCTCTGATTGCTCTTAAAATATGTCAGTGCCCTTGTTTTGTCTCAAGATGCACACCTGTAATGTTTTTTTCTAAGTCATGTTTATAAAAATTACTTAAATGTCCTAATTGAACTATGGCCTAATCTTGGCGTAGTCTAAGCACTGTCTGTGAAACCAGGCCTTAGAGGGGTAATATATTTAATACATTATTAAATATATCAAATGTTATTAGCAATGTCAGAGACTCTATAATCAGAGAAAAAATAAGACAGTTAATAAATTTTTTAAAAATGAATATCATTTAAAGGAACTTTTCTTTATATAAAGAAGGTAACCTAAAATGCTTACTGTATGGGGAAAAAAAATTATAGAAGAGCAGCCCACAAAAAAGGGACTTAAAAAACAGATAAAAACAGCTAAACTAGTGTTGCACTACTGATAAATGTAATACAATTAGTAATGTTGCCGCTCTATTTTACCTACCTAGCTTTTAAACACAGATTTCCCACACCTTTAGACAATGAATTTCATTGACTTTGTCATTTGCGATAAAGATAAGAGTATTTGTATTACTCTTTTGCGCTCACAAAGAGCCAGTTAAACATTTTAATGCTGGCCTGGAAATTACAATTTTAAAATTCTCCAGGTTGACTGTGTATTTGCACTTTACATCCCTACCTCTCAAACGAAACTCAAACTAGTTTACACAGTTTTACATGTTAGCAACAGAAGCTAAACTATACAGTAGGCAGCTTTCTCTCGGCCTATTTATAGCCGTGGTCCAAACATCATGGCGGCCACCTGGCA
>NW_015505473.1:1702303-1702761 GCF_001515645.1 Sinocyclocheilus grahami
AGACTATGGAGGACTAGCAGTTCCACAAATAAATAAATAAATAAAATCACATAAAAATTAAAAAAGGCATAATCAGTATAAATAAAAATATAAATAACTTTTCAAATTGACAAATAAATAGGTATTACATTTTTTAAATGAACGTTTAAAATGTAGCAAAATGTAACAAACTATAAATTAGATTTCATATTTACATATTTAAAATTATTAGAAAAACTTTTCCAAACTGCTTTGCTTATTTATTTTCCATTTTCCTTTCGTTTTCCTTCTCCTAAATCAAATTTATTTTCACTGTTACATTTAACTTTGAAATTTTTTTAACTCTTACATTTTTTTTTTTACTTTTTTGAGTTTATTTGCCTTTTTAAAAATCATTTTTAAAGTGACACTCCTAGTCCTCCAAGTTTATACACGAAAATATCCTAGAATAGGCTTATAGGATCATTAGCTGCTGATTT
>NW_015505473.1:1703898-1705868 GCF_001515645.1 Sinocyclocheilus grahami
CACATCCATTTGCAGTCCCCCAGTGCAAACCCCTATAGCCAGCCGAACATTCCAGTATGGATCGCCGACGGCCTCCCAACTGTCCCTTGTACAGCAACCCTTACCCCAGCAGCCCTCGCCTGCCTCCATTCCCCAACAACCGCAAGGGGCGTCCCCTCAGAGGAGCGATGTCCACAAGAGCACGCAGGCACTCCAGTCAGGTAGCCTGAGCAAGGACATACGCCACCTCTCTGCCTCGCAGCCGTCACTGCCCCACGAGATCTCACTGGCTGCCCGGGCACATCCCACATCGGGCGAATCGCTCGCTTCCATTCAGCCACCCATGGGATCTGCAGCAGGCGTCCAGGCCCCGGGTTCCGTTCCGCAAAGCAGCATCCGCACCAACGTTCCACAGAGGGTTGCTCTTTTCCGGCAGATGTCATCGGGCGCAATACCGCCGGTGCGCACGGTGCCCTCTAGTGCCCAGCACAGGGATTCCACGGGCTCCAGGAGAGAGTCGGCAGTCTTAAGTAGTACAGAGACGGAACAAGACAAGATGCGGTTCGCATCGAATTTATGATCCCGTTTTACTTTTTTTCCATGTTCATTTTTTTAAAAGATATTTTGATTGATTTTTACGGAGAGACTAAAAAATGGGGAAAAGACTCGTATTTTTTTTCTCCAACTTCCTCTGAGAAAAAAATAATAACCTCATAGCTATCCTGTACAGAATTTCCTTGTATTATATTTTAGACACACCTCCCCTTCAACTTATATTAAGAATGTATATTATACAAATATATATATGAGCAAATCCAACTAGAATATTTGGCATTGACCATATGGAAAAAAAAAACTCTAGTATAAACGCAAGTCTTCCTCTCTAACATATGTGACTATAACGTGTCAGATGATGTTCTTTTCTGTTGATGTTTTCCTTGCGGTTCGGATTTTCGTTATCGTTTTTGGTACTGGAATGCTTTTGAATGTGTTTTCTTTACCGTTTTTGTTCTCAACGAGAAGATGACAAAACAAGTCCAGCATTCAGCATCTTTTGGCATCACTGTGGAAAATGTCTGTGCAAATCAAACCTGGGAAATACTGAAATGTTTAAAAAGCACATCTAAAAACTTTTAGCGGCTGGAAAAAAAAATAATATCAGAAAATGCTCGGAGCATCAGATCAAGGTGCAGATTCGATCTCTGCAATACTTTGTGTTGTGCAGTAATTGCTTTGCGTTTCAAGACAGCATTTGTGCATTAAAGGGAATCAATGTATTTTTTTCTGTTTTTTTATTTTAATTTATTTCATTTTTACAAAGGATGTGTGGTCAAATCGGATGGTTTATTTTCTATATCTGATTTTAGAACGAGATGGACATTATGAAATGTCACTTAAAGACTGTACATTTACAATATTTATAAAACTAAAGATTATCACCATTATGCAATAGACTGTGATATAAAGATTACCTATATGTGTGTTGTACATAGTTTTGTAGACCTAGTATTTACAAAAGTAATGTGTGGTGCATTTCTCAAACATGGCAATGTCTTATCTCTGTCAGCCGCCTGGGTAATGCCTATATATGCATATATATATAAATATATATATTCAAATGGTAATATGTGACAACAAACATCAGAAACATTCATTAGAGATAAGAAAACCTTAATGCAAATAGTAGCATTACACTGTAGGTAGTAATAAAGACAATATCTGAATTCAAAAATATCATGCTGGTCAAAGATAAAGGCATATGAGAGATTACAGTGGCATGACACCACTGCGGTGGGGGAGGGGGGTTATGCATCTTCATCATCATCAGCAGCAGCAAAGCTTAATGCATTTTGCCTATGTTACATCGTCATTTTAGTATATTTATTTGATAATTTCCTGAGCTGATGTAACAAGGAAGCCATAGGCTGCCTGCATACATCGATAGATGCTTTGTTTTATAATACTTTCATATTAATAGTGTTTTTTTTTCC
>NW_015505474.1:0-3839 GCF_001515645.1 Sinocyclocheilus grahami
CTGAATACTTTCCGTACCCACTGTATATAGAAGTTTTATTTCAACTTTTTTTCCCCTAAAACTGTGTTTAAATTGAATTTTGTAAGTTTTCTGTTACTCTAATAGTATGTCATGCATTATAATTAAGTGAAGTATATTAATTTAAAATGGTGTTAAACCATATTTACCTTTAAATAATAGCATTAATAATAAAGATCTATACATATCTACAAATATCTTTTATTTATTTATTTATTTTCATTTGTTTGGGTTTTTTTTGGAGCGCATCCTATGTGTGTACACTTATGAATAAATACAGAAATATTGAGATATATTAAATGTTGTCATATGTAAATATAAATAAATGTATATTAATGATATATTTAAAATGTATATAAAACATTTGGTATTACAATACTGGTATTAAAATGTAATGTAGTGAAATTAAATTAAAACTTGAAATAAAATTGGCCTTTAAATAATGGCATTAATAATAATACAAAAATAATTCAAAGTACTGAACATTTTTCCAAGTTAATCGAAAAAGTGCAAGCATCACTATTACTTTTGTTAAACACGATCAGTTTTTCACTCACATGTTTTCTGTGCATCCAGACTCCGGCCGTGTTTTGGAGGTGACGGACCTTCCAGCTGGCATCAGTCGAGTGGAAGCAGACTCTTTACTGGCAGAACTGAGCAAAGTTGGCGCTCTCATAAAATGGCTGCCCAAACCTCCGTCCCCCAGCCAATCAGAGGGAGCGGACATTACGAACTCTCACGACCTGGCATCCACATACACCATCCTGGCCTTGTTCCCGTCGAAATACGCAGCGCAGAGCGCGCTTCAAAAACTCAACAGCTCCATCACCAAATTCAAACTGAGAACTAGCAACGAACAGCACACGCTCGCCAGATCCAGCTCTCAGTGAGGCCACGCCTCTTCCTCTCTTTCCACCAATCACCACCATTGCCTCAGGCTCACTTCCTGCTATTTCAGTCATACCCTACTGGCTTTGTTTTTTGTTTGTTTGTTTTTTGTTTGTTTTCGCACCACTATGGCTTGATCAAAATGGGTTTGTTACTTTCGAATGGGGTTTTCATGCTAGTTTGTTTAAAAAAAAAATCGAATGTTGTAGTTAAATTGTTCTTTCACTGTTTCAGATGAATTATCTAGCGTTGTTATTGAAACAAAACCAAAACGAATTCAAATGAGACATGTTTGGCTTGTTCTTCTGTTCATTTTGAATAGACCAGGATCGCAAAACTGAAACCGGAGCATGTTGTTTGGGGTTTGTTTGTTGTTTTTTTTCCCGCAAATGGCACATCATACAAAACTAAGTGTTTTTTTTTTTCTTAAGCGAATGGAAATAAACAACCAAACATGCAACAACTGACCCATGAACGTGAAGACGGGACACAAGGGAACACTTTTCGACTTGTGCCTTTGAGCAGGGACGTTGAAAAACAACGTCCAAAAATGTGTAATTTATACTGTAGCCGAATCCAAATAAGCAAGTCTTTTTTTTTTTTCTTCGTCCGAGAGTCTTCTCGGCTTTTGGCTCTCCAGTGTGTGGACTGGGTGTTTTTGAATTTTTAACTTAATTTAAACGTTGATGGAAACGGCGCAGCAGCCAAACGGAAGGTTTTATCGCTTGCTTTCTCATTTCCTGTCTTTGGGATGATGGACAACAGTCCACTTATGGGTTTTTAGAATTTTTCTCTCATTAAAAGTCACTGGAATAAAAGTTTGCACTCTTACATCTTTTTCCCCTTTACTCTTTCTTGCGTTTTTCCCCCCTTATTTTATTTTCTCTGCGAGATGTGTGGACTGTGAAAGGCTGTAAAATGTTTGCTGGTGCAAGTTGTTTTTATCTCAGTTTGAAAACCAATAAATGTTTACACATAACGGTTTTTCACGTCTTTAACATTCTTATTGATTATAAACATCAAGCAATGGAATTGCCAGTTTCAAGGGAGGGAAAAAATAAAAATAAAAATGCATATAAAATATAATATATATATATATATACACACACACGCATATACACAAACATTTTTATTTCAAATATAAAATATATTTTATAATTCTGTGTATATTTTAGATTTAAAATAAAGAAATTTTATATTAAAGTTTTAAAAAATATATATATTTTAAATAGTTATATTAGAAATATATTTAAAATCTTTTATATTTTAATTCCATGCATCTTTTAAAAATTTGTTTCATTTATATGCATTTAAATTTATTGTACACTTTATACTTTTTGGAAAATATATCTCTTTTTTGTTACTGTAGTCTAATTGTGTAATGGAGCTTATGTTAAATCGGTGTGTTATGGTAGTAATAAACATTACATTTACATTTAGTCATTTAGCAGACGCTTTTATCCAAAGCGACTTACAAATGAGGACAATAAAAGCAGTCAAAACTAACTAAAGAGCAACAATATATGTGCAAATGACAAGTCTCGGTTGTACACGTAGCAAGGTGTGTATATATATATATATATATATATATATATATATTATACACACATACACACACACATATACACACACACAAACAAAGAAAAACAAGTAGAATAGAAAAAATAGATAGCTAGTGTTTGTTTTTTTAAATAAAGAAAAAAAAAAGGAGCAAAGGGTCTGAATACTTAGGACCATGTGATATTTCAGTTTTTCTTTTTTAATAAATCTGCAAAAATGTCAATGCCAATATGGGGTGCCGTGTGTACATTATTGAGGAAAAAAAATTAACTTAAATGATTTTAGCAAATGGCTGCAATATAACAAAGAGTGAAAAATTTAAGGGGGTCTGAATACTTTCCGTACCCACTGTATGAAAGGTCATGTTGGCCATGTTTCTGCTGTAATAAATGAGAGTAGTTGTAGTTGTACACCTCTAAAGAATCGCCTAGACTGAAATTTCTGTCTTGAGCCATCAAATTTGCATCTTGACGTCCAAAGGTCCACAATGCATCGGTGGTAGTGATGTTTTGCATTTTAGATCCTCACAAAATGTTTTGTTCTTTTAGCATTGTTTCCTGTAGGTTTGATCAACTCTTGAAGAGCAGAAATTTAGCCTGGTAAGGCTTACGGTTCAAGTTAGTCCATAAATGTTTGGCACATTTATAAGATCATTTCTGAAGATTTAGAGTCGACCGTTGACAAAATAATTTGTTTCCAGAGACCTACGACTCGTCCAAACTCCAATCCACTAAGTGGAAACTATAGTGGAGAATGAATTAATCAATTTATTTATTTATTTTACTCTTTAAATTTGATAGAATGATTGCTTAAACGATTAGCTAGTTTCAGTACATTAAACTGTCTGACAAATCCAACATTTCTCTTAAACCATCCAGTTATCAGTGATAGAAAAAAACTGATAGAGATGTTAATTCATAGAAAAAAATAGAAATAAAAGCAATTGGGGGAAAAGGTCATATCAATAGTTCAACTCTGTGTACATTCACAAAAGAAAAAAAAAATTAGGCTATTAATTTACTTCTTTTTGTCTAAAATAGCTTTAATAGTGACCAGAACAAAATAAAGGAATAAGCACCAGGACAATAGTTTAAAACAATATAAAAAAATAATTAATAAATAAAATCCCACACAAACAAATATACAATTTGAAAGCATATGAAAATAAGTTATAAAATAAAAAAAATAATTAGGCTATTAATTTACTTCTTTTTGTCTAAAATAGCTTTAATAGTGACCAGAACAAAATAAAGGAATAAGCACCAGGACAATAGTTTAAAACAATATAAAAAAATAATTAATAAATAAAATCCCACACAAACAAATATACAATTTGAAAGCATATGAAAATAAGTTATAAAATAAAAAAAATA
>NW_015505474.1:5656-6166 GCF_001515645.1 Sinocyclocheilus grahami
ATATATATATATATATGTGTGTGTGTGTGTGCGCACGTGTTTTAAAATGTACTTATTTGTTAATACAGCAATAAAGCAGAAAACGGATGTCGAAAGAGCAAAAAATATGAATAAAAAGATGGTGAATTAATATAATCTATATTATATATAAACTTGTTCTTGTGTGGGTTTTCTGAAAGTTGTCAAAGTCATTCCCTCATTCCCAGATTCCGGTTGATCCATGAATCCATGCAGATCCACAGAGACAGGCTGTTCTTTACGGAGGGTCACAAAACTCCGTGTAGACCTGCTCAGACCGGATGTTCAGTCGAGCCCAGATTACACCGGAGGTGTTTGTTCACATGCCTGTCTGATATCTAACAAAGAAACAAATGCTTTCATTCAGATTCAAAGCAGAAACGTCTGACAGAATGTGGGCGGTTTAACGGAGCAGAGCATGCAGGTACATTCTCTCACTCTCTCTCTCACACACACACACACACACACACACACACACACACACACACACAC
>NW_015505474.1:7071-13144 GCF_001515645.1 Sinocyclocheilus grahami
ATATATATATATATATATATATATATATATATATATATATATATATATATATATGTGTGTGTGTGTGCGCACGTGTTTTAAAATGTACTTATTTGTTAATACAGCAATAAAGCAGAAAACGGATGTCGAAAGAGCAAAAAATATGAATAAAAAGATGGTGAATTAATATAATCTATATTATATATAAACTTGTTCTTGTGTGGGTTTTCTGAAAGTTGTCAAAGTCATTCCCTCATTCCCAGATTCCGGTTGATCCATGAATCCATGCAGATCCACAGAGACAGGCTGTTCTTTACGGAGGGTCACAAAACTCCGTGTAGACCTGCTCAGACCGGATGTTCAGTCGAGCCCAGATTACACCGGAGGTGTTTGTTCACATGCCTGTCTGATATCTAACAAAGAAACAAATGCTTTCATTCAGATTCAAAGCAGAAACGTCTGACAGAATGTGGGCGGTTTAACGGAGCAGAGCATGCAGGTACATTCTCTCACTCTCTCTCTCTCACACACACACACACACTCACTCACTCTCTCTCTCTCACACACACACACACACTCACTCACTCTCTCTCTCTCACACACACACACACACTCACTCACTCTCTCTCTCTCACACACACACACACACTCACTCACTCTCTCTCTCTCACACACACACACACACTCACTCACTCTCTCTCTCTCACACACACACACACACTCACTCACTCTCTCTCTCTCACACACACACACACACTCACTCACTCTCTCTCTCTCACACACACACACACACTCACTCACTCTCTCTCTCTCACACACACACACACACTCACTCACTCTCTCTCTCTCACACACACACACACACTCACTCACTCTCTCTCTCTCACACACACACACACACTCACTCACTCTCTCTCTCTCACACACACACACACACTCACTCACTCTCTCTCTCTCACACACACACACACACTCACTCACTCTCTCTCTCTCACACACACACACACACTCACTCACTCTCTCTCTCTCACACACACACACACACTCACTCACTCTCTCTCTCTCACACACACACACACACTCACTCACTCTCTCTCTCTCACACACACACACACACTCACTCACTCACACACACACACACACACACTCTCTCTCTCTCACACACTGTCGTGTGATGCGGAAACCTTTTATCCAACCGGAATTTTAAGAGACACATTCAGCAGGAAATGCTTTGAAAGGTCTGTCAAGATTATAAACGTCCAAACAACGTTCAGGGTTCAATGACAAATTAAGATGTGAGAGATTATTAAAAAAGAAGAAATAAAAATCCAATTTAAAATGCGTATGCCATGTTCTTAGAAATGCCATCTTTGCATTGATGTTAGTGTTCATGCATTTAAGTTGTATTAAAATCTCTTTGAGCTGAGAAAACTTTATAGGCCTACAATGTTATATAAAATAGTACGTAATGTTAATAAAAATCTTTTTAAAATTCTCAAAGGAAATGTGAGTGAAATCATTAATATTTCTGATCATATATTTATAAACCGTGCGTGAATACTTACTAAAATATTGTATGTTGATATTACTCAATTTAACTTGAGAAGCATCCATTTAAAAAAAAAAAACTGTATATATATATATATATATATATATATATATATATATATATATATATATATTTCTCCCTTTTTGCGATTTTAATTCTCCCCTTTTTGCCATCTCTGGACCAACAAAAACATCAGTATCAAATTTACTTTTAATTTCATTCAGAAAACACGTACATCAAAGAAGGCGCGTATTTACGTTCTAAATAATAGATCCAAACAACAACAACAAAATGAGCATGATGTCATTCAACCTTAAACGAAATAGGTGCACTATACCTCGCGCAGAAAACAAGAAAGTTAGAGCACACAATACTGTAACTCCTCAAAAACACCACCAGAGGGCGCCACTGTACACACATTCTGATGTTCACTGAGAACTGCACTGTAATGCTGCCTAATAACATGAGACACTCTAGCGATGGGTGTTTTATTTTCACACGACCGCGTGACATGTGTTATTATTAAATACTGATATTTTGTGTTTTTATCTAATTTTGTGTAAAAAATAAAAATAAAAAAAGTCTTAACCTTTGAGAGCACAATCGCATAACAAGTCACGAAAGTTTTATTTGTCACATGAACGAATAGTATCGAGGTTTGTTCTGCTGCGTACTTAACGTTTTGACAAATGTAGTCATTTTTGGACGCTTTATGGTCATTTTTATCATAGCAATATTCTGGTATCTTTCTCAAACACATTTAACCTTTGTTTAGTTTGATTGTAGTATGCCTGTGCTTGGCTCCTTTCCATGCAATTAAGACAGTAGGTGTTGATACAAACGACCTCATCACTCAAAACTAATACGATTTTAATAATACCTCATTAATAACTGTCATAGCAGTTTTGTGACTTAAAATTGCCTTTGCCTAGGCTATTCTAAATATGCACTTTTTCATTTATTCTAAATTACGCTAAAGCTAATTCATTAGCATCATAAATTAATAATATCCGTGTTCATATGAATGCTGTGTTTAAATCTCGATTCCCTGGTTTTCTGTTATGTAATTGATGCCAGATGAAGAATTTGTCAGGAAAAAATATGGGGCAGCGGCTCCCTGCCAGTCCAGAGTGAATGTGTGTCCACAAGCTAAATAAATTAATAATGAATAAATTAGCACACAAGCTTTATAGCAGGTGTCAGGAAAGATGTTTGCATGGGACGAGATCAGAAAAGCAATGTTTAGGGCTCAGAATAATCTGTTTGGTCCAGGATGGTGTTCGCAGTCTTTGTTTTTCAGGGTTGGAGTGCTGTCGGTTTGGATTTGATGGATAATAGTTGTCGTGCCTCGTGCCAGTGGCCGTGGGCCTGGAGGAAGAGGAGGGGACCAGCTGTCTGTACACGCTCCTGTCGGTCAGAGAGATCAGATAGATAGATAGATAGAGAATATGCCACTGTAATCAGTGTAGTGCTTTAGCTTGGTCAGATAATTACTTGCAGCTTGACCCTCTATGACCCTGTTGACCTTTGACCCTACTTCCACAGGGGTCACATATCAACTGTCCACCTTACTGCGGGACACCAGAGGCATCCAGCTCACAGCTGTTGACTAACGTGCATTTCAGCACACAGATGATCTACACGTTCAGGTCAGGAATAAAGCATTATGTAAATTAATTTATTTGAAAAATTAACCACCTATAAAACAAAGCTAGGAAATTGGCCCTCAGTTAAGTGTTCTGGTCATATTCATCTGTGAAAATCAAACAAAAAAATAGGAATCTGTCTGTCTTGTCTATCTATCTATCTATCTATCTATCTATCTATCTATCTATCTATCTATCTATCTATCTATCTATCTATCTATCTATCTATCTATCCGTCTGTCTGTCTGTCTGTCCATCATCTATCTATCTATCTATCTGTCTATATGTCTATCGTCTATCTATCTATCTATCTATCTATCTATCTATCTATCTATCTATCTATCTATCTATCTATCTATCTATCTATCTATCTAGTGTCAGTCTGTGCTCTGTGACTCTTAAATGCTGTTTCAATCCCCTCATTGGGGCTCTCCATGTTGCCATAGAGATGTGATGGAAGCCATTCCAGCTATACAATTTTAGGGGGGAGGGGGGTAATCATAAGAGGTTTACGGCCTATTTGGAATACAGAAATCCCCCCCCCCCCCCCACCCGGGGGGAGGGGGGTAATCATAAGAGGTTTACGGCCTATTTGGAATACAGAAACCCCCCCCCCCCCCACACACACTCTCCAGCCCTGTTGTTCGGGGGCCTCTCCTTCTTTCTGGGGGTCTTTCTTCTCACTCAAGGCCTCCACCCTATTGATATGTTTCTCCATCTCTCAGTGTTGAACTATGGCTGCCCCCACCATCATCCTAATTGCTTCTGTCCATCCAAGGCTCTCGTCATTTCTCCATTTCTTTGACTTCCCCTCCAGCATTTTTGTCCCTTTTCAAAACCTGCAGATTCTTTGTGCTGTAGTTCCCCTTTTCTCCGTTTGAAGATAGAATGGGAGATGTGCATGTGGCCTCACAGATGCTTCTGTAGGTCAGAGGTCTCAATTCAGGGCTCCTGAAGGCAACTTTAATAATTTATTATTTATTTACTCACATTGAGTTTTTGAGGGTGGTCGGGGAGGACGCACTTAACTGCAGAAAGGACATTAAAGGTTTTACAGATCAATATTTGCGTTAGGTTGTGGAAAACGCCTACATAGTATAATACTATTATAGTATTTTTTATTTTATTTCAATATAATTCCTTTAGTTTATTTAATATATAAATGTGTAAGAAATACCACTCATGTTACAAGAGTCAAAGCTCTTGTGTATATATATATATTATGTATAAATGTATAATAAAATGTATAATATATACTGTAAATGTATATATATTATTTAAAATGTATAATACAATATGTATATGTATATATATGAATGTGTAATACACGTGTGTATATGTTATACACTTTAAATAATATATAGCAATTTATATACATACTTATTACATCAGTCACACACATATACATTGCAATTAATTTATATATATATATATAAAGTATGTATAAATAACTAAATATTGTTTAAAATATGTAATACACATTTTGAATAATACAGTATAATATATATAATATTGTGTATGTATATACACATACACACACAATAATATATATATTATTTAAAATGTATATGTATAATACACCATATATATAGCATTTTTAAAAATACTGTATTAAAATACTATATATTTTAAAAAAAATACTATATATTTAAAATGTTTAATACATCCTATACACACACACACACATATATATTCAATTACGAATTATTAATTTAAATGTATAAAGCACTGTATATACATATACATAATCATAATTTTATACATATATGTATGTGTGTGTGTGTGTGTGTGTGTGTTTACATTTTATTTAGCAAAATTAAAAATCTTTTCATTTTTGGGGTTGCAGATCATTCTAGCATTGCTTTGGCTTTCTGCAATGCTGCCTTAAATTTAAAATTTGGCTGAAGCTAAATACCTGCTGTTTTGAAATGCCTTCATGCTAGTTTGCCTCCCTGTTATGAATTATGTGTAAAGTTATTGGCCAGGTCTTGCTCTCACTCAGGTCCTCTATTGGGTTTAAACACACTAGCTAGAGTCATCTCAACTCAGTGTGCAACGGCAGGTCACAGATCAGCCTCTACTCTACCTCCAGTATCTCTCTTTCTATCCCATATTTTTCTTTCTCACAACGGTTTTTCAGTAGGTTTAATAAATTAAATGATAGATAGATCAGAGATAGTTTCAACATCTTCTCCTCTCAGGTTTTGATAGATGCAATCCCCCAGGTGCTGGTGTTTATTGGTCTGAGTGATGGCGCACACTCCTGAAAACGCACTTCACTGCCTCAGTATTTTTCTGTTGTGTCTGCACAGAAATCTAGCAGAGGAAAAAAGAAAAATGAGACCGTTTCCTGAGGCAACAGATGGGTAAGGATGGTAGGAACTTTTTCTTTCCCAGTCACAATGCATCTAAATGTCTATATGTCAAAAGCACATATTGTACAAATGTCCTGAAGCACTTAACAACAATACATTTATACTACTTTCCTAACAGTTTTTGGCTCAATCAACTACCTATCTGAGACGATTCATCTCCAGAAGAGATTTCATCGGACACATCACTAGTTGTCTGGAAAACAGCTTGCACAGATGCATCTGCAGGCGACTGGCAGCCAGCCTGGACGGACAGGATTTTCCTGCTATGCTAATGCCCATAGCTGCAGGCTAACATTTCTAGTGTAATGATGTTAACATGCCAAAGCCATATGGAAAAACAAAGGCAGGACTTTTACAGGGAATACCAAGGACAATATGCATCAGTACGGAGGGTACGATTCAGATGATAGATTTTAATGAGAATGCCTGATAGAGCACAAACACATTTTGGCATGTTGTTTTGTCGTACAAGGTACGACTGGAGCATGTTCGGAAAGGATTGCTAGCTTGCTGCTAACCGAATG